>NW_007732608.1:70272-70846 GCF_000696425.1 Galeopterus variegatus
CATTGGTTAGAAGCAAGTCACAAATCTCATTCACATTCATTGGGAGGGGACTAATAAAAGGAGTAATACCAGGACATGGGATTTGTGGGGGACCTAGTGTCAATCCACCACATGAAAAGAACACAAGGGTACTTCAAAAGTTTATGGAAAGATTGGTATTATCTTTCAATTCTATTTCTCCATGAACTTTTTGAAGCACACTTGAATTTAACATTTAATAGAAGAAAATGTAATGACATGGCTGACATGATAACTATCCTAAAACAAATCATAATTGCTGTGGTTTGAGTATGTCCTCCAAAGTTCATGTTTTGGAAAATTAATCCCCAATGCAGCAGTACTGGGAGGTGAGGCCTTATAAAAGGTGATTAGGCCATGAAAGCTCTGTCCTTATGGATGGATTAATGTTGTTACTATGGGACTAGGTTAGTTATTATGAGAGTCAGTTTGTTATAAAAGAGAGTTTGGCCCCTCTTGTTGCGTGCTCTCTCTCTTTCTCTCTCTCGCATACTTTCTTACTGTTCTCCCTTCTACCATGGGATGACCCACAAGAAGGCCCTCGCCAGATGCAGGC
>NW_007732608.1:71097-74166 GCF_000696425.1 Galeopterus variegatus
TCTTACTGTTCTCCCTTCTACCATGGGATGACCCACAAGAAGGCCCTCGCCAGATGCAGGCCCCTCAACTTTGGACTTCCCAGTTTCTAGAACTGTAAGAAATAAATCTCTGTTCTTTATAAATTACCCAGTTTTAGATATTCTTTTTTTTTTAATGCTGATTTTTTTTTTTTTTTGTCTTTTTCGTGACCGGTAAGGGGATTGCAACCCTTGGTGTGGTGTTGCCCACACTGCGCTCAGCCAGTGAGCGCACCGGCCATCCCTATATAGGATCCGAACCCTCAGCGGGAGAGTCGCTGCACTCCCAGCGCTGCACTCTCCCGAGTGCGCCACGGTTATAGCAGCACAAAATGAACTAAGACACTGACAAAACAAAACAAACAAACAAAAAAAGAAATAATACCCTAACGTTTCCTATATGTAGAATCTTATATACAGTAATACAACTTAACATGTGTTGTTAGGATTGGATAAATTACTTTTTTTCAAGATTAGCTAAAATTTCTTTACCATTAATATAGTCAATTTTTCAAGTACATATGATTCTCCAAATATTTGGAAACCACTCAACAGATATTCATGAAAATTTGAATAAATTCCTAGCTGCTTCCTTTCTAATCATTCACATAACTCACAGATACAACAGAACGGTAATTTAGTTTTTTGAATTTAAGTTATGTTGAGATAAATTCCAAGTCAGCAGGAGATATAAATCAGAGAGGTTATGTAAATAATTAACCTTTGAAAATAACACTTGCTATGCAAACACACATATTAATAAAATAATTACCAGATTCTATTCACCTTTAACCTAGGATTGCAGTGGGTAATTTAGAAAACATCTGAAATATTTGCATGTCATTCTAGGTGTTACGTTTTCTCTGGTTCTCAGTGTTAATAGGCCAAGCAAGCAAAGCTTTCATATCAGTGTATAAGGAGAGGCACAGTGATCATGACTCACAATCAGTAACAGCTTTCTCATTAGAAAAATAATACTGGGCTTCATTTGTGGAAGGTTTAGGACAATAAGCTGATTTTGTAAGGTTTCAATGTTAGCCCTTAAATGGTAAAATAAATTTTCCAACAAAAATCTGACAAAGAGAAAATGATGCCGCTATAAGAAGAGAAGGTTTGTCATAACTTTGTTTATTTGTTTTTCAATATAAGGTCTCCCAAAAGCTTAAAACATAAAAATATAAACAGCAACTTATTTTGGTTGTGAAAGATGTAAACAACCCTTTAATTATTTAATTTCTGTTTCAGGCACCATTGAAATTCTCTTCGCTGCTTTATTCTTTCTAATAGATTTAAAATAACTGTTATCTTCATCTATTGAATAAATGTTAAGTGAGATTATGATGCTTCTGCTGTCAATAATCGCCACGGCTGAAGTAGAGTAGCATACCTTTAGTGGAATAAGGTACCCACCAAAGTTTCCTGTGCCTTCCTTTCGAGATTTTGACAGTCACTTTTTTACCTAAATATTTATTACTTCTGATTTACTTTATTCACATTGCACTGACATTTAGGGGTAAATTATGTGTATTCTAGTTTAACAGGTTATTTAAATGATGCATTGCAGAAAGTGGGAAAGTGACCTCTGCATGAATATGGTATATACTGTTTTTTTTTTTTTCTTCCCATGCCCATCCCCAATCCAACTTCTCATTTTCCAGGCTCACATTTTGCTACCCTTCTTTTAGGAATGGATGCTGTAAGGTATTTGGATTACATGCGTAATTCGCCTTGGGGAGAAACACTGTACACTTGTGAATAACACAGATATGGGTGCAATACAGCTGGGCCTTATAATGGATTTAGGTAATCGCAGGGTTCACCAACAAAATACTAATGGCAATGATTCTTGAAATGATGGTGCTGTAAGAACAGTCCTCTACAACCACTTCCCAGAAATCAATTATTTATCAAAAGAAAATAAAAATACGGAATGGTTTTGCCCTCAAGGAAATCTGCACAAAATACAAACAACACACAATTGAGAAATTTCTGCTGAATAATATATGAAAGGGACTAGAGTGAATGATGAAACAAAGAGCCTAGTCACAACCCTAATAATAAAGTTTTGCAAACTACCGTACAACATCAGTGAATGAGAGGGAGCTGAAACTCAGAAATAACCCCTAAATTGGAGGAGGAAAGGATAGGTTAGGCCAATTCTAAGAGAGCTGTAGACCACTCTCAGAAGTTTTCAACATTCAGGAACATGCAGCATTTGAGAACCCCTGCTGTGGGTCTTAATAATAAATCAAAGATGTAAGTAAGGTCTGCAATTTAGAGACAAGTCTGCTACCAACTTTTGTTCCTTGATTTTGGTCATTGTACTTTGGTTATATAAGATGTTAATAGTTGGCAAGCCTGGGAAAGGATATATTGAAATTCTTTGTGCTATTTTATCAAATCTTTTGTAAATAGTAATTGTATAACTATGAAAGTTTATATATATTTACATAAATAAGAAAATCTTACTTTCTAAGCAGCAGAATTCCCCTGAGAAAGAGAAGTATCTTCTTTGGTGAGTACCTTTATTAGCTACTTTGGATGAGAAATAAGTTCCCTAAAACATTTCTTAAATAATGGAAGCTAGTTAGTGAGCTAATTTGTAAATTAAAGGTTGAAGTGGCCACCTTCTTGACTTATTTAGGTTTCTTGAATTCTTCAAGTTCTTTACTTAGTGGAGTACGTGGGGGTGCAGCAGAATTGTTGAGAACATTGGAGGAGACTGGAAACTGTGCTGAGAGAGAGGGAGGATGGGTGAAGTGGTTGGCAACCAGAGGGGCCTTTTGATGAACAGCAATGTATCTAAATGGAGGTTTGTTTTAATTTATTCTGTGCAATATGGTGCAACTTCTCTTGCCTATGACATTCTCAGTAAGATCTAGTCTTTTTGCTAACATATTGAGAAAACATATGTATTCTTTCTTGGAATAAGGCGAGGTTCTGAGTGTGGTCACGAAGTTGTCTCAAGGAAGCTCCCCAACATCTGGGTAAAACTCAGGAGACATTCTCTTCAAACTATTAGTAAGGGAGAAAGGTCAAACGTGTTCAAAG
>NW_007732608.1:75659-76950 GCF_000696425.1 Galeopterus variegatus
TATTATTATTATTATTATTATTATTATTTTATTTTTATTTTTTTGCTATGAGTTCTTTGACAAGTACACTTTCCTCTGAGTCCTTCCTCTACCCACTCCTGAACGCAGTCCAAGAAACAGGTAAACAGAGCAGTTTGCATTCCTCTACTAAAGCACACAACAAATCCAAGTCTTGTTGATGAGATACAAAAGAAAAGGTTAGCTCGGAAAAGTCAATAACAGTATGTAAAACGAGCCTCAATTTTTCTTTCTTCTTTTAAGTTAATGAGAATAAATTTAGCCCAAATGTGTTCCTGCTGTCTGGTTGATTTTAGGGCAATTTAAGAAATAATTCTCTACTGTAAGGTTCGTGTTCAACTATGAAATTATCAGTTTAGCAATGGTGAGCTGTTATCTGCAAGTTAATTCAGATTCAATTTCAGTGGATAAAGATACAAAGTAACTCAAATTGCCATCTTCTTAGTTCAGAGATAATTCTCAGGAAATAGGAGCTTAGGTGACAGGAGATAATTTTCTTTAAAGTTAATTTAAATTAACAGATTCAATTTCATATGCGTTATGAGCTACCTGAACGTCCAGATGGGGACTGTAACATTTAAACAGTAATCCCACTCAGAAGTCATTCCCCACACTGGCATACAATCTTGGTAAAATCATCTCTCAGAAACATATCAACACAAGTGCAATGGTATGTAATCATCATAATTTTCCACAACACATGTGACTTTGCTAGTAATGCAAAAAGAGAAGAAAGGAATTACTGAAGATTTTAGAGGTACCACAATTCAAGCAGACATTTCAGATGAGAGAAATATTTGCTAATATTGCTATTGGAAGAAATCAAATAAATACATTTTTTGTCAAGACTAAAACCAGAATTCCAATGTATAATATTGTCAAAAATCNCTTCTTGTTCTTGGGATACACTTATTCTACATGTTTTACTGGATTGTTTCATGTGACATTTTCTAGAATTTGCTTATTTGGCTTTTGAGTATCTGCTTCTTAGTGATCTTGAATTTCAATTATTTGTGTGTCCTTTAGTAATCCAGATTTCTTGCCTAGTCTTTATCACAGGCATGCCATTCTTCTGATTGCTGTTAGTTTGCACGTACTCAAATCTGTTTTTACCCTGCTGTTCTGATTAGTGTGTATCCTCCATCTTACTGACATCAGCTTTTTACTTGGCCCTAACATAATGCTTAATACACTCATTCATTCAATCAATATTTACCAGTTGGGAATGGGGAAGAAAGAATATACTATTATTATTATTATTATTATTATTATT
>NW_007732608.1:77435-80244 GCF_000696425.1 Galeopterus variegatus
CGCAGGTTCGGATCCTATATAGGGATGACCGGTGCGCTCGCAGCGCTCACTGGCTGAGCACAGTGCAGCTGTTCTCAAAAAAATAAATAAATAAAAAGATATAGACATCCACTTAGAAATATGTTTATGCTTTCCTATATCTTAAATTGTAGTATAAACCAAATTTTGTCTGTAGGACAAATTAGGTCACACATCAATCTGATAATCAAGCTTTTAGGAAAATTAAAATAAGATGAGTGCTATTTGAATACCCATATGTACCAATTTTACATACATTTTCAAATCAAATTCAAAATTGATATTTAGTCATTGACATCTTTGAAGCCACAAGTCATAATATTTAATATCTGTTCTTATGCTTAGTAATCTAGAGCTTTTTTTTCCAAAAGTCATTTCCCTCAGCTTAAACATATTCATGTAGTATATGAATTAATTTTATTCTAGCCCTTCCCTTCCTTTATCTTTATACATGTCATCGGTCTTTCTACATGATAGTTTAATAGAAATTCAATGGACCGAGAGAGCTGCATATTGCTGAACACTTTCCAATCTATATTCTCTAATCTCCCTGACATCAGACACCTATGTCTGTATTTCAGCCAGTGGCATACTTCGTTACCTTCCTCAGGCACTTATATCATGAACAAGCCAACAGGTCAACAATTATTGCACCTCTCACAAGTGGTTTGCATTGAGGAATTTCTCACAGAATCTTCTAGCAACTCTAACACATGAATAGAAGTCCATGTGTAGTAGCAGTTTCCAAAGATAGTTGCCCAGTGAATCACTCTTCCTAGTATTACTGCGCTACCATGGTTTCTTCCTCTTGCGACTTGGTAGCGTTTTGAATTCCGCACCAAGAAAACAGACTGTGGTAACACTTAGAGATTTCCAAGGCCAAGTCAGAAGAAGCCTTGAGGTTTTCGACAAGATCCCTTTGAATTATTCTCCTAGAGACCATCTCTTTTGGAAACTTGCATCCTTGCTCTGAGCAGCCCAAGTCACAGGGAGAGTCCAAGTGTAGGTGCTCTGGTAGGCATTCCTAGCTGATGTCCCAGCCAACAGCCATTGTCTGTGGTCAGCCATGTGACTGAGCCATCTTGGTCACCCAGCTTAGTCAAGCATCTGTCTGTAACCACATGAGAGACCCCAACTGAAATTGCCGAGCTGAGCCCAGTTAAAACACAGATCTGTTAGAGATAAAAATAAATTGTTGTATTAAGCCAGCAGGAATCAAGGTTATTTGTTACCAAACAGGTAATTAGAGGACAATGTAAGGAAAATAACATTTCTAATATTTATATTGTTTAAACTAATCTAAATACAACAAAATAATAATTATATAAATACATTTAACAACTAACACTGAAAGTCATTTTGCCCAGAGAAGAGTTATTCAGCTAATAAATTGTTTCTTTTTTTTTTTTTCACCAGCTCCTTATTGACAAGACAATCAAATCAACAGATCTCTAATAATGGAAAGCAAGTACAAGGAATTAATAAATAAATGATTATTGACAGAAAGACATTTCATGATTTGCTAAATAAACTAAATATCTGTTACTGTACATAACTACAACAAAATTTTTCAAGTCAGTGAATGTAATTTAAATTGACCATTAACCATAGTGTATACAAATAACTTGTTTGTGTGTCTTTAACCTATTGAGTTGTCTTCCACTAAATTTAACTGAAATAGTATAGTCGAATGTTGTTTTAGGGAAGACCCAATAAATACTGATCCTCATTAGAGCTCAAATAACCTCCTCAGAGATTTCCTTATGATGACACTGTTTAAAATATGCAGACACACCCCATCTACACAGCTACTATTCTGTTTTGTCACTGTCATCGTTGTTTACTATTTTCTACAATTACCTAATTTCCTTTTTTGTTTATTTTTGTCTCTACCACTACGGAATATAAGTTCCACGAGAGGAGGATCCTGGTTTCTCTTGTTATCCCTAAGATGTATTTCCTAAGGATTGAATGCTATTTAGGGTAGACATGGCCCTCAGAAATACTTGTTAAAGGGGCAGAGGGAGAAATGGTGGACTAATGAGTACAAAACTGTGCTATCTACACTAAGTGAATCATTGGGCAGTAAATGCATGTATTGAAACAACACACTGTACCCCACACATATGTACAAGTAAATGTTGACTTTTTTGAAAATTAAATTAAATATGTACCATCAATATGTTTCAATAAAAAAAACAATTTAAAAAATGAATGAATGAATGATTTAGCATTTTCCAAATGCTTTAAGGTTAGGCCTATATATTACAGGCAGCAAAAAACAAACAGAAACAAAAATAAAATTTTCTTACACTAAGTAAATGCTTTTTCCTCCCTGCTTTGCTAATTTATTAAATCTCAATTTTCAAAATATTCTTCCCTTCAGTATTTTTCAACAAGTTTAATTATTTGATAGAAAGGAAGATGATCATGAGATCTGCATCCTGGTTGAAGGTTTCTGACATCAGTTGGGCCTGTGATCAAACCAAGTGGCAGAGCTTTCTTTTCTTAGAGCATTCCATCACTAGGATATGAAAGTTATACCTGTCTTTGTTGCTCCCAGTGTAGTTATGAATATCTAACAAAATACTTGACACAAGACACTTTGAAAAGTTAAAGGAATCATGGCAAAGTAAGGTTACATGATTGCTAACTTTTGATATTATCCTTAAATCAAAATTCAAATATATTTTTACTACCACTCTTTTTAGTGTTTATGGTAATTTCAATTAATTTTATGGAGCCTAATCATTTTTTTTCCATATGATGACAGCTACTTGTTTTTCAGAAA
>NW_007732608.1:80640-86016 GCF_000696425.1 Galeopterus variegatus
TAGTTATGAATATCTAACAAAATACTTGACACAAGACACTTTGAAAAGTTAAAGGAATCATAGCAAAGTAAGGTTACATGATTGCTAACTTTTGATATTATCCTTAAATCAAAATTCAAATATATTTTTACTACCACTCTTTTTAATGTTTATGGTAATTTCAACTAATTTTATGGAGCCTAATCATTTTTTTTCCATATGATGACAGCTACTTGTTTTTCAGAAAGAAATAGCTCCATTTTCTAATACAAGGTATCTTTCACTTGACCAGAACTTGAGCTCTTGTGAGTGTAAGAACTACATATGTGTGTACATGTGAATATATACATTTACACATATATATCTCATTATCTCTTCATGACAATATGTGAGACAATCCAACTGATAAGCTATTTTAATTTAGGCACATTTATATATTGATTAATTAATTTATTGATGTATTTTGAGCCCCATTATGTGCTTACTCTGCATTGTTCTAGTTAGGTGAAGTAAATCCCCAAAGAAAACAGACACATGCACTTTTCCTTAAGAATTTGCATTCTAGTTTAGTTTTAAAAGTCTATTCAAGCAGTGAAATACATACATTATTGTCATTATTATCAATAAATAGCTACCATTAAAAGGATCTACTCCAAAAGAGCAAAAGAGGCCACGTTTAGCCATTCATTTATTTCTCTAACAGAATTTTATTAGTATGCCAGGTGTTCGGGAAACAAATGTGACTAGGTCACCATCTGGAATCTGAAGATCCTCACAATCTATAGGAGGTGGGTGAGGTGAGGCAGAGACAAATACACAAGAATTGTAATGAATTGATATTTATTCCCGTAGACTAGTAGCACTGGAGCAAATGACTACAATAACATATAGGAAAAATGGCCTGATCCTGCTGCTAGGTTTTTTTCTATCTGATTAATAATCCTATTAATACAGATACTTGTGCAAGTAATATTACCTATTAGAAGCATGTCCAAATGATGGGACAAGGGAACTCTTTGCAATCTTAGAGTCACTATAGGCAGCGTCTTTGAAGTGAGTTCAAAAGATAAGTTGTATTATTCTTTTTTTCTGCTCTCAGATTTTGAAATTCTATCAGCCCTTCAGAAGCAGGGCAAAATTGTTATTTAGTTTAAAATCAAATTGGAAAATGTTCTCCAAAGGGTAGTAAAGTCTTCAAACACTATCAAAATTGAGGGAAATGGTTTAATAATTCTCTCTCGAGTGTAAATTTGGAGTGTTACAGGCAGTTTTACTTAGAATGGCAAAAATGACAAAGGCTAACATTTCTCAGAATTGTAAGCCAAGAAACAATGATTAGAAGGGGAAGTAAGAAATATTGCCAGGTACACGGATTTTATAGATTACTGAGATTCATATGACTTTGGAAAGTAAAAGTGAAATCTCTTGCTACATCTTTCCAATTCCCATGAGGGCTTCTAAGAACGTCTACCAATATTCATGGAATCAGGAGTATTAATACCATATGAAGCATTTAGTGAAATCAGGGTAGACATGTATTCTTTGTGTACTTTTAAAGCTCATCAGTCACATAAGGTTGTCATGTAAAACATGAAAAGAATAATTCTTTAGGTCGAAGAAGCATTGGTTCTCAGAAAGGGTCATGTCTTCCTTTTCATAGAGAAGTGGGGAATCCTGTCATTCCCCATTTTCCTGATGATATAAAATTTAGATGGACGTAGCCCTAAACAAATCATACCCCCCACACACACACACACACACACACACACACACACACACACACACACACACACACACATCCCTTCCCAAAATGTTTCTTTCAAAATATAGCCACTCTGCCTTTTAAGAAGCTCCAGTTAAAAATATTAAGTAGTTGCTCTCACAATCAGCCTTACTATCTTGTAGTGATTAAGATAATAAGATATCACTACAAGATAGTAAGGCTGATTGTGAGAGCAATTACTTAATATTTTTAACTGGACAGCAGAATCAGTTAAAATGCTATATGTGAAAATTCTCTGTACATTTTTAAACTCTAGAAAGTTTTCCATTTAAGCTTCTGAGAGAATGAAGCCCAGGAAATTTTCATGGGGTGGCTAGAGTCAAATGCCTGTGTCATTAAAATAAGCTTCTTCTGCACAGGCCAATGCTGAATGGAACATCCACTGAAAACTGAAGTACTGCATGTATGTGGAGGACAAACCTCTAAAAGGAAAGCTTGGAAAAAGATGGAAAAAGATGTGAAGAGTAAATAATTGGTGCTCCATACGTGCTGTTTTCTTCCCCCTACTTTATAATTTTTACTGAAGTCAGAAACAAGCAAGATCAACATCCTTTATATGCATGTGCTGGAAGGTCACAGGAAAATGAGTGAAAAACCTTTGAAAAATGAGTGTGGCTTAATAACACTAGTAATAGGGTGTAACCCAGGAATACAATGTCCTTTGACTCAACATTATATACTCAGGTTCATCTTATCTTCTGCATTCTACATATTCATAGTCCTTCTGGTACATCCTCACACTGACAGCACAACTCATTATAGCAATCCAAGGCAGACAGAAAACATAGTGCAGACATATATCTCAGGCCTTGCATTGTCAGTGAAGGACAAAGTAATAACATAGGGAAATTTCTCCTTGCTCAGGTTAAGTAATATCCAGTCTTAGGTGTCCAATTCTGTTCCTAGCTACATTTTCAGCATATAGCATGTTGTAATTCTGCATCTAAAATTAAAATAATTTTTACACAACGCGTAAGGGTGAATAGAAAGAAAAAGTGAAATGGAAGAATATTATTTATTAAATATAAAATTGAAATCCTTTTTCAGTGTGGCAAAGTACAGAGAGTGGGAGTCCGTCACAGTAAGATATAACTAATAACAACTGCTAACAAAATTTAATAATAGATTGAATTAGTACCTTCTTTATGGCTCATGATAGATACACATATTAAGAATAGATATTATGCAGGGACAATAGACTCACATCCCACTTTTGTCAAGCACTAGAATAGAAAATAATGGGATTTTTTATGAGGAAAAATAAACTTATAAGTAGAGAAGTAGCAGAACACACATGGTATACAAACTCTCTGTGTACCATGGAAAGACATGCTTATGATGGACTGCATGTGCCATGGCCAACGTTCCAGCAGAAAGCGACAACAGCCTGTACTTTTAGGGATGCAGGCAAGAAATTCGATGAGTCTGAATGCTGGAAGCTCCTTATTCAAGGACAAGGATTTGTTAGAAAGGGAATATTTGCAACTCAAAATCTGGTTCTTTCACTAAACTACTCAGACCTGGTGGTCTCTACTGATCAAAGAAGGAAATGCACCTTCAGATTAAGATTTCTGTACCCTCAGTGGGTCTTAACACTCTTATAGTAGATGGTAAACTGACATCTACAGACAGACATGAAGTTCCTCACCCAAGATCATACAGGTGTTTAATGACAGAGTTGAAATATTAAGAGAAGTAAAATGGGTCTGTATTTTACTTTATTTTATTTATTGTCTTTATGTAATGTATTGAGAAGCTTTCTTCATTATCTCCTGAAATCATGTGAGTAAAATAAGGGTTTTCCATTTCTTGTGGGTTATTGAAAATTTGTATGAGGAGACCATTGGGAGTGTGTTTTATTTCTGTTGGGGGTAATGGAGGTAGTCAAGAATTGTTGATCAACTATTTAATTTCTTTAAACTGTTATTGGTTCAGTTAGGTTTTATATTTCTTCTTGAGTTAATGTTCATAAGTAATATTTTTATAGAGAAATTTCCATTTTAATTATATTTTATATGTATTATTGTAAAATTATTCCTATAATTTAAAATAATCCTTATTAATCTGAATCTTCACTCATTTTTCTTTCCTTGTGTGATTTACTTTTGTTTTCTCACTTTTTTGTTAAGCCTCCAAAATTGTGCCGATTTTATGTATCCTTTATTTGTCCTCACTATAATTTATTTAGCTGTTTTAAACTTCTCTTCCACTCAATCCATCATCTTTATTGTTTTCGAGTGTGTTTCTGTTAGGTAATTTTTCTACTGGTTTTGGGTCATGTTTGCTGCTGTTTCACATGTTTGATAATTTTGTATTGAATTTGTGACATAGTGAAAGGTATGAGTTTAAGTGTATGGGATTTGTTGTCCTGCTTTAAAAAATGTTGAAGTTTTTTTTTTTGTCATGCTTGATCCTGTCATGACTTGATTTTAAGCATCTCTTAGGGCAAGACTTAGTAGCCTTTATTCCAGGGCTAGTCTATCTATTTATTCTTTACATGTGATTATTTCTGTGGTTCCTACTGATTGCTCTGAGTATTGAATGAGATTTCTCCTGTCTGGTTGCTCTGAATTTGTATGTCTCTCAGTCCTGTGTGAGGTCTGGACATGGTTCACTTTTAGCTCACTGTTTTTATTTGCCCACCTTCGTAGAGTTTCAATTTTACATGCACTGATTAGTATGAAGTCCAAGATTTAAGAGGATCCAATGTAGATTTCAGGAGTTCCATCACTGCTTAGCAAATTCCATCTGCCTCAGCCTCCCTGAACTCTAACCTATGCCTCCTCAAATCAGCAGTCCCATCACTCTGTTTGCCTTCCTGGTTCCTGAGCATTGCTCCAGAAATTATTTCCAGGCACAAAGCTGGAACAGTTGGGGAGCTCATTTTGTCTTCATTCTCTTGAGAATTATAATTCTGCTCTGCCTGTTGTCCCAGTGTCTGAAAACAGTTATTTCTTATATTTTACCCACTTTTCTGTTTGTTTACAATGAGAGGAAAAGTGGCCTTCTAGTTACTCCATCATGATTGAGAGTAGAAATAGGTCCCACTAATTTTGAAAAATCTTGCTGTTGTTGTTATTGTTTGTGCAGTCTTATTTAGTGTCATGTAATTTTCACGTTGATTTTTTTAAACATGATATTATTTAGAAGTGGGATTTTTAGTTTCCAGCGGTATGTTAGTGTTTTTGAAAGGTTATCTTTGTTATTGCATTATAAGTGCATTGTATTCTTGCTCAGAATATATGGTCTGACATTCCTTTTTTCTTATCGGTATTTGTTCTGTTTTCTTTTGAGATGGCACCCAAAGTATGAGTGAAATAAAGTGTTTTTCTTAACTATTGTTTGCAAGGTTCTATATATATCAATTAGGTCTAATATATTACTATTGAAATATTTTTAACCTGAAGATTTTGACTGTTTATTTATCCAGTTCAGACTGAGTTGTATAATAATTTTCCAATATGATTTTTTGATGTGCCTATTTCTCCTTTATATAATTTTGCCACGTAGTAAGGTTCATTGAGGTTTAAATTTGTATATTTTTATTGTGAATTTTTTTTCTGTTGACCTTATATACGTACTGCTTTTCTTTTAATTTCCAATAATATATTTTG
>NW_007732608.1:86779-88034 GCF_000696425.1 Galeopterus variegatus
TTTTTTTCTGTTGACCTTATATACGTACTGCTTTTCTTTTAATTTCCAATAATATATTTTGTCTTAGTAGCTACTCTCTTTTGATTAGGGTTTTCTTTTTATCTTTTTAATTTTATTTTTACCATCTCTTTACTTGAAGTTCTTTTCTATTATTGCATTTTGTGTACATATTTTTTAAAAAAAATATAGTTGTATTTTCTAAAGCCATTCTAGTAATAACTTTTTCTTTAATAGGCAAGTGGACATTTATTTTTTTCTTAAATATATATATTTTTTTGTACTAGGCACTGTGGATAACTAGTTTTTAACTTTTTGTTTATTTTATTATTATTGTTGCTTTTGATAAGCTTATTTATAGATATGATTTATTAGAAAAATAATAAGTCATAACTGTGGAGCTGTTCAACTTTCACAAAGTGAGCATATTCATCTAACACACTCAGATAAGTAAATATTACCAGCCCTCAGAATACTCTCTCATGCCACCTCTTCTCAGTAGCTCCTTCTTTCACAAAGGTAACCAATATTCAGATTTTTAATGTCATAGATTATATGTGCCTGTTTTAACCTTCTATAAATGAGATTGCAAAGTATATGACATTCACTCTTGGATGATAATTAATATTTTTCACATTATTTTCTCTGTGTACTAAATTTTTGGTGATTTCCCTAACAATACCTTTCAGTTCACTAATAATCTTTTCGATCTTTTACGTATTTAATCACTCTGAGCAGATTATTTGAAAAAGTTTGTAAGACTATTGCAAACTAACTCACATTTCAATTCAAACTTTGTTTTTCCACTTTCTGAGGTTGGCAAATACATTTTCAGCCAGAATTGCTTTAAAAACAGGATCCCTATGTGTTCTGGTTGAGAAAATACTCCTATGGAGTGAATTTATGTTTATGTCTGCTGAGTCTAGGTGTTTCATGTTTCCTGAACCAGGAATTCGGTTGACTATTCAGCTTTATAAGAGTAGACACTAAGGATATGTCTTGTATGTCCCCTTGAGTATTAAAACTCCAGCCTTCAACTTCTAGGAAGTTAAATCAGTATTCATACCTCACTGGAATGCTAATATTAATCAGACATTATTATTTTGTCTTTAATTTATTATTTGTCTCTAGTTTCCAGAGATTTCTTCTTTGTTTCAAGTGTTATTTTTTATAGATGGGAAAAGATATGGATAAAATCTGTTTTCACTCACTTATTTCATTTTGCTGCCATAACTGTGCAAGAACATTCTAAAAAAAA
>NW_007732608.1:89491-95329 GCF_000696425.1 Galeopterus variegatus
TTCTTGCTTTTCTTTCTTTAAGTGAGAATAATAATAGTATTTTAGAGAATTGATATAAGAATTGAATTAAATTATCTAATATTTATTAAGTGCTTACAACAGTACTTTGTAAATGTTAAGAGCAGTATGTTTGTTACTTGAGCAGATTTTTTTTTCTTTTTTTTTTTACTTTGGTTATAATGAGAAACTCCTATGTGTTCTGTGCAATGGTTGCTATGTCTTATTCCACTTCTAATTAGGATGTCAAGTAACAGCTCACCCAGCAGTAGGAATAATTCCTTTGGTCTTCAAAGGGGATATGAGCAGCACACCACACTTTTTTCTACGGTATTGATATTTTTCCCCTCTGTTTATTTTTTATGTTACTCCAAACATCTCTTCATTTTTATCATAAGAGAAAAAATATGTAATTAACAAGATGTAATTATTTTTTCTCTGCTCTGTTTTTACGTTAGAAGTCTTTGTAATACAAAAAAAATAATTAATTTGCTTCCTGCAGAATTTACAACAATAAAATTAACACATCAATAGATAGAGTTGTAGTTCTCCACTACTCACATAACAAGTGACAGCAGGTGAGCAACAGGAGTCCAATGCCATGTGCTCAGAAATTAGTTAAATTCTCTACGGAGAGGGAGAGGGCTTGTATCATTTGGTCACACTATTATTTTAGTTAGGTATTTGCCTCATTTTTTCCCCTGCAATTTCAGTGTTCAAAGAGAGTTCAAAGCAAAAGTGAAGAAGTAATATAAACTGAAAGAAGACTGTTGGATTTTACAAAATAATCACTACATAGTTTTAAGCTCAATTTACATTTTTATCATTATAATACCATAGGCTAAATTCAATGGGAAAGCTGAAAATAATAATGATTTTAAATTCTGTTCAAACCACTTCATAAATTAAGGGTGATCATTCTATTTATAAATTCAACCAATGTTTTCAATTTATTAGTATTTAAAGAGATCTTATCAATATGGTCACTTCCCACTTCTGAGATAACTTTACTTCTTCAGATGTAGTTTTAAATACAAAATAATAGTGGAGAAACAAACAAAACAGCCTTGCAATCTAATGAGCCAGGAGGAATAAAGTTTTAATGGGAGCACATTATTAAAACAAAACATCTCAGAACAAAATCAGAGGCAGAGAGTAAAAGTATAAAGTCACATTCAGTCATTTTTTCATTTATTCAACCCACAAAATGCCTGCCCTCATGGAGCTTACATTCTAGTGGGAGAGACAGTCATTAAACACACACAAACACACACACACTGGGAAATATGTGTTAAACAGGGATATGTGTTAAGGAAAAGAATATAGTTCTAAAAAATGATAAGCTTTAGGAAGTTAAACTTTGATATAGGTCCAATAGAGAAGCCTCCAGGAGATGTTTTAGGAACATGTGAAAGAAATACTGGGTAAGCCTGGTACAAACTTGGAGAATGAGCATGTTAGGCTCTTAGAAGAGCAGGTGCAAAGGCTGTGGGGCAGGAACATACCTGTGCAGTCACTGAACAGCTGGAAGACCAGCAGTGCATGACTTCAAAGAGCAAATGGAGTAAATAGAGGGATAATCATTTAGTGCCTTGTAGATTTTAATGAGAAATTTGGCTTCTACACTTGATGAGGTAGGAAAAATTGAAAGAAATTGACTAGAAGACTAACATAATCTGATTTTTTTTTAAAGTGATGTTTGGATATTGAGTGAAGTATAGACCACATGAGGTCAGAGGTAGAAATCAGATGACCAGCCAGAAGGCTATAGTGAAATTCCAGAAGGTGGTGTCTTGGATTTTGGTCATAGCAGTAGAAAGAGTGAGAAGAAACCAGATGAATGAAACATTTTGAAGAACATGTTGACTGCATTTGCAGATGAATTAAAAGTAGTATGTGAGGGCCATAAAGGAATAAATATTTTGGACTGAGCAGTTAGAAGGAGAGTTATTGCTCTGAAAAGCTTAATCTAAGTGTATAATAATTCAACTAATTTAAACCAAATATTGTTTGGAGTTAGAATTAATTACAGTGTTTTTTGCCAAACCTGGCTGGACAACTGAGCCACTGGGGGGCTATCTAAAAATATTGGATTCTTGGCTCCATTTCTAAAGAATCAGGATTCAGTATGTTCAAGGCAGAACCTGTATATATATCATCAATTTAGGAAATACCTCTATATTTGGGTATTCAACATAACACAGCATTAATATTCTTTCCCTTGTCAACCTAGTTGATTTATTAAATATATACATATATACATATATTTATTAAATGTATATATACATATATTTATTAAATGTATACATATATACATGTATAAATATATATATGTATATATTTAATAAATCAACTAGGTTGACAAGGGAAAGAATATTAATGCTGTGTTATGTTGAATACCCAAATATAGAGGTATTTCCTAAATTGATGATGAGTATACAACAGCTTACAGGCCAGCTGCTTGTTTTTGTAATAAACGTTTTTGGATCACAGCCATACTTGTTTGTTTATGTATCATCTATGGCTGCTTTAATGCTGAAACAGCAGATTTAAGTAGTTGCACCATACGGCCCTCAAGCCTACAATATTTACTATCTGGACCTTTAAAAAAGTTTGCTGATTACTGCCCTAGCTCATGATTTCCACAAAATAATTGATAAATTCATATGATAAAGAAAATGGATTATATTGGATAACTCAGAACAATAGATAAGAATCTGAGCTGGGTAGATTTTACTAGCAGATGTAATTCAATTGAATGCAATTGAATACATATGGATTGATCACCTACTTTGTGCTTTTTCCTCTGTTAAATGGTCTAATCTCATGGACAGCATGGTTGCCTTCAGTACCCTCATGAATATACAGTCATTTAGGTTGTGCTCTGAACAATGCTGGGGCTCCATTTATATAATGGGTTATAATGTAATTCATCTTCCCTGGTTTTGTGTAACATTATGGCATTGGCTATATCCTCTCCTTCAAGTATTCCTCACTTAATTGAATGTATCAACCTCAATATTTGAAAGATAAGCTTGAGTTTCTGGATGTTTTCTGAATGCAAACTTCTTTTTAGTAATACTCAGAAACTTTAATGAAAACCACCCTTTGGGTCTATGATGTTTGAGAAACTTCTATCTTGAATTTCCCCCAGGACTTCCAAAATGGGCATTTTTGTCCTGCAGAAGATAATTTCAAAACCAAATCATAAAAGCTAATGAACAATCTTTGGCTCTCTCAAGATTATTTATATAATATTTATAAATAAGAAAATCTTTCAAATTCCATCAGTTCAGCTTCTGCTGGTAGTCAGTCAACATCCATGCTAGAGGAGTTTCAGAGAGTAGGTGCAACAAACTAGAAAACATGTAAATCGAAAGCAACAAACGCATACCCATAGGGCTGGCTATTATCAAAAAGACAAGAGATAACAGATGTTGGCAAGAGTGTGGCGAAAAGGGAGTGCTAGTACACTATGGCAGGAATGGAGAGTGGTACAGCCATTACGGAACAGTATGGAGGTTCCTAAAGAAATTAAAAATAGAACTACCATACAACCCAGCAATCTCTCTTCTGGATTTATACCCAAAGGAAATGAAATCATCACCTTGTAAAGATCTCCACACTCCCATGTTCATTGCAACTTTATTCACAACAGATAAGATACAGAAACAAACTAAACGTCCATCAATAGACAAATGGTTAAAGAAAAAAATGTTTTATAGTACATATGTATGTGTATATATACGCATATGTATGGAATATTATTCTGCCTTAAAAATGATGTTCTGTCATTTGTCACAACATGGATGGACCTGGAGGACATGATGCTAAGTGAAATAAGCCAAACACAAAAAGAAAAATATCGCATAATCTCACTTACATGTGGAATATAACTTTTTAAAAAAGAGCTCAAATAGTACACAGAGATACAGAATAAAACAGTGGTGCCCATTCATGGCAGGTGTGGGGGGAGAGAAAATGGGGAGATGTAGGTCAAAAAATTCAAAATCACAAATACATAGGATGAAGAAGTTTATTTATTTTTATTTTTTATTAGTTATGAATATTCTTGAGATACAAAGCTAATTGTCACCCCTTGTGCCAATGATGTGAGGGCCAGATTCATACTGGCAGCATTCACATTACCACAAATTGAATTTGTACCCTGTGTCCCCCACCCAATTATTCTCAATTTCCCTCTTCTTCCCCCATTCCCCCGACTCCACTTTGTAGCCAAAGGGATGTTCTCTCGCTCTGCTTGTCCAATGCACTTCTGTGGTCTCTCTTTCCTTCCTCTTTCTCTCTTAGCTCCCATATATGAATGAGTAAATGTGGTATTTATCCCTCTGTGCTTTGCTTATTTCACTCAGCATATGTTTCTACAGGCTCATCCATGTTGTTGCAAATGGGAGTATTTCATTCTTTTTTATGGCAGAGTAGTATTCCGTGGTGTATATATACCACAGTTTCCTTATCCAATCATCCATACATGGACATTTAGGTTGGTTCCATGTCTTGGCTATTCTGAACAGAGCTGTGATGAACACAGGAGTGCAGGTATCCCTTTGACATGATGATTTCCATTCCTCTGGGTATATATCCAGGAGTGAGACTGCTGAATCATATGGAGGATCTATCTGTAGCTATTTGAGAAAACTTCATACTGTTTTCCATAATGGTTGTATTAATTTACAGTCCCACCAACAGTGCAGGAATATTCCCTTCTCTCCACACCCTTGCCAGAATTTGTTATTCACCATATTTTTGATTATAGCCAGTCTAACATGGGTGAGGTGGTATCTCAATGTAGTTTTAATTTTCATTTCCCTGATAACTAGTCATTTTGAGTATTTTTTCATGTACCTTTTGGTCATTTGTATGTCTTCCTTTGAAAAATTTCTTTTCAGCTCCTTTGCCCATTTTTTAATTAGGTTGCTTGTTTTTTCCACTGTATAATTCCTTGAGTTCCCTGTATATTATGGGTACTAATCCCTTGTCAGATGCATCATTAGCAAAAATTTTCACCCACTCTGTAGGTTGTTGTTTCCCTCTCTTGATTGTTTCCTTTGCTGTGCAGAAGCTTTTTAGTTTT
This sequence comes from Galeopterus variegatus, assembly GCF_000696425.1. Lineage (NCBI taxonomy): Eukaryota > Metazoa > Chordata > Mammalia > Dermoptera > Cynocephalidae > Galeopterus > Galeopterus variegatus. The sequence continues at coordinate 94,584 of NW_007732608.1, forward strand.
ATATAGTCCCATTTGTTTATTTTTCCTTTTACTGCTTGTGCTTTCAGGCTCATGTTCATACAGTCTGTGCCCAGACCTAGTTGCTGAAGTGTTTCACCTATATTTTACCTTAGCAATGTTGCAGTTTCAGGTCTTATACTTAAGTCTCTAATCCATTTTGAGTTGGTTTTAGTGTAGGTGCATATCTAGTTTCATTCTTCTGGATATGGATATCTAGTTTTCACAGCAATACTTGTTTAAGAGGCATTCTTCTCCCCAATGTAGATTTTTGTTTCCTTTGTCCAATATCAGATATCTGTAAGCCTGAGGGGTGATTTCTAGGTTCTCAATTCTAGTACACTGGTTCAAATATCTATTTTTATGCCAGTACCATGCTGTTTTGGTTACAATAGCTTTGTAGTATAATTTGAAGTCAGGAAGTGTTATGCCTCTGACTTTATTTTTTTTGCTCAGGATTGCTTTAGCTATTTGGGGTCTTTTGTTGTTCCATATTAAGGGTACAATTGTGTTTTCCATTTCTGTGAAGAATGTCATTGTTATTTTGATGGGGATTGCATTGAAACTGTAGATTGCTTTAGGTAGTATAGACATTTTCACAATATTAATTCTTCCAATCCAAGAACATGGAATATCTTTCCATCTTTTGTATCTTCTTTAATTTCTTTCAGAAGTGGTTTGTAGTTCACATTGTAGAGGTCTTTCACCTCCTTGGATAAAATGATACCAAGGTATTTTACTTATTTTTA
>NW_007732608.1:96306-103418 GCF_000696425.1 Galeopterus variegatus
CTTTTTCACAATGTTAATTCTTCCAATCCAAGAGCATGGAATATCTTTCCATCTTTTTGTATCTTCTTTAATTTCTTTCAGAAGTGGTTTGTAGTTCACATTGTAGAGGTCTTTCACCTCCTTGGATAAAATGATACCAAGGTATTTTACTTATTTTTATGACTGTAAATGGGCTTACTTTCTTTATTCCTCTTTCTGTTAGTTCATTATCAGAGTATATAAATGCAACTGATTTGGGGGCATTTGTTTTGTATCCTGCAACATTACTGAAGTNTTTCAGAAGTGGTTTGTAGTTCACATTGTAGAGGTCTTTCACCTCCTTGGATAAAATGATACCAAGGTATTTTACTTATTTTTATGACTGTAAATGGGCTTACTTTCTTTATTCCTCTTTCTGTTAGTTCATTATCAGAGTATATAAATGCAACTGATTTGGGGGCATTTGTTTTGTATCCTGCAACATTACTGAAGTTATTAACCAACTCTAGGAATTTTTTGATAGAATCTTTAGGTTTTTCTATGTATAGTATCATGTCATCTGCAAATAGGGAAAGTTTGACTTCATCATTTCCAATCTTGTTTCCCTTTATTTCTTTTTCTTCCCTGATTGCTCTGGCTAGTACCTCCAGTACTATGTTAAATAGAAGTGGTGACAGTGGTCATCCTTGTCTTGTTCCTGTTCTTAGGGGAAAGGCCCTCTGTTTTTCCTCACTCAGAATGATACTGGTGGTGAGCTTATCATAAATGGCTTTTATTGTGTTTAGATATTTTCCTTCTATACCTAAATTTTTGAGAGTCTTTATCATGAAGGAATGTTGACTTTTGTCAAATGCTTTTTCAGCATCTATTGAGATAATCATATTGTCTTTGTCCTTGAGTTGGTTGATGTGGGGTATTATACTTATTGACTTTCATATGTTGAACCATCCTTGCATCCCTGGGATAAATCCCACTTTATCATAGTATATAATTTTTTTAATATGTTGCTGTATTCTGATTGCTAATATTTTGTTAAGGATTTTTGCATGTAGGTTCATTAAGGCTATTGGCCTGTAATTTTCTTTTTTTCTTATGTCTTTATCTGATTTTGGTATCATAGTTATATTGGCCTCATAGAATGAGTTTGGGAGAGTAGCTTCTGTTTAAATTGTTTGGAATAGTTTGAGGAGAACTGGTATTAATGCCTCTTTAAAAGTTTGATAGAATTCAGCCGCAAAGCCATCTGGAACCAGACTTTTCTTTGTGAAAAATTGCTAATTACTGCTTCAATCTCCTTGCTTTTTATTGGTCTGTTCAGGTTTTCTATCTCTTCTGGGTTCAGTTTTGATTGTTTGTATATGTCTAGAAACTTATCCATGTCTTCCAGATTTTCATATTTGTTGTCATCCAGTTGTTTATACTAGTCTCTAATGATTCTTTGTATTTCTGTGGTATTGGTTCTAATGTCTTCCTTTTCATTTCTGATTTTTGTTATTTGGGTCTTCTCTCTTCTTTTTTTGTTAAACTAGCTAATGGTTTGTCTATTTTATTTATCTTCTTGAAAAAAACAACTTTTTGTTATGTTGATCTTTTCTATTGTTTTTTGGGGTCTCTATTTTATTTAGTTCTGTTCTGATCTTAACTATTTCTTTCCCATCCACTACCTTAAGGCTTGGATTGTTATTGTTTTTCAAGTTTTTGAGACATGGTGTTAGGTTGTTTATTTGAAGTCTTTCCATTCTTTTGATGGAAGCACTTATTGTAATAAATCTGCCTCTTAGTACTGCTTTTGCAGTATCCCACAGGTTTGGTAAGTTCACAGTATAAAGCAGCCTCTGGTATACATCCCACTTTTAAAAAAAATAATTTTATTGCCTGTATTTAAGGTATATATATCACAATGTTATGGGATACGTATAGATAGCAAAATGGTTACTATGGTGAAGTAGAGCAGCTGAAATCTACTTATTTAACAATAAATAGAGATCTAATTTACAACATGAGGATTAAAGTTAGTAAAATTTTGTCATGAATTTTTTTAAATAAGTAGATTTCAGCTGCTCTTATTTTTTTAAAGAAGTGGGAGGTATACCAGAGGCTGCTTTATACTGTGAACTATGAAAACAAAAATGTATAAAGCTCTAAAACCTTGCACATCTTACAAAAGCAATAAATACAAAGGAAAATATTTTATTTTGTAAAAGCACAAACTCTTCAATTTTTTTCTTCTTTGCTTAGGATGCACACCTTAAATGTACAATGCTAAGCACCCTGCCCTTTGGGTGAATGGACAAGAGTACATTTTCAAGAAGAAATGGAAAAAAAAAACCACACACACAAAGTACAAGCTAACAGCTCTTCGTGAAATGCTGGCTGCCTTCCAGTCACTCAAGACAGACCAGGTGACCCATCCCATGTTCATCAGTCAGAGTCTTCTCAGGAAAACGATTCAAACTCAGATAGCACAAAAGACTTTAATGGAGGACTATTTACCAAGGTAAGGCAGGGTTTAGGGACCCAGCAAGAAAGTTTGAGGCCAGACTCTCCGAGACTAGCAACAGCAGAAAGCCATTACCACTCTTGGGCTCAATGTACAAGAAGGGGAAATGCAAGTATTAGAGGAGCTGCCTTCAGAAGCTACATCCTGGAGGGCCACAACCACTCCCACCAACTTGGCACAGCGTCAGGAAGAGTCCCAGGAAAGCATACACAACCTCTCTCATTCTCCTACTCTGAAAGATTCCTGGTGCCCCACACTTGGCAAAGCCAACTAAAAATCTAACAAGGGAGCACGGAGGATGAAATCCAGTGCAAAACACAGGGTGGAAAAGAACAGAGAACGGATTGGGAGTGATGAGTGTGTGAAGCATATGGACAATAAACAGCACATCAGGGGACAACAATGGGGCCACACTTACTTCTTCAACTTAATGGTTTCCTGGTTTCTTCTGTGCATATTTTTATTTCATTGATTTTTTCTCCTCTTTTATACTCCTATGTATATTGCAGAACTTCAGGGAAAGATAACAAAATAAAGAATGCTAGAAATTCATTTAGCTTCTTTTCAAAGGATGTGCATTTAGAAGGAATCAACAAGTGTGACATAACATTTACAACTCACTAGACTGTCCCTGCAGAACATCAGGAAGTCTGCAAAATGAAATATGCCCAGTGGAAAGCACTATAAGTAGAGCCTAATAAATCCTAGCCTAGTGGACAGCTGATACAGGAAAACCTGCTGAGCCCTGATACAGGGTCTAAGCCACTGGGTAAATTGTTCCAAGAAGAACTCATCCTTGTGAAAATATATTATTCTTATGACAATACCAAGGCAATTGTCCAAGGCAGTTATTGGCTGTGCAAATGCCAATATCAGAAGTGATATACACCAGGAGACTGAAAGTGAAGAAAAAATTGGTGATCATATAAAACACACAGAGAGATGGAAAGGCTTGCATCTGTCCTGCCAGTCTTAGCTCTTAGACATGGCATTCCTCTGATCTGCCTTGGTTGGCACCCCCAAACACCACATATGTTTTAAAGATAACTTCAGAGAATTTCTTCCATGTAAGTTAATAACTTATCGTGGGATAAATTTACTTAGAAGCCAAAGGAGGACTTACATAGAACTACAGTGGCAAAACAAAACAAAACAAAACAAAGCAAAAAACTAAGGTTCGGAGGACAGAGCTTATCCCAGTCTTGGAGGGGAAATCTTCTCTCCCTTCATTTGGTGAACAGCATTTAAAAAATAATCTAATAAAACACTTTATAAAATTGTGGTTCACCTGCATTCTCCTATACATATAAAGTGAAATATATGCCAAATTAATTTGCTGGGTGACTCAAGAAAAAGACAGCTGAAAAAAATAATTTTGCCTTTGGTAGGGGAGGGCTGCTACTGACAAAATCAGGGAAGAAACCAAAAATCATTGACTCATTTAAAAAAAATACTCAAAGTTCATTTTACCTACACAGATACAGTTTTAGAGTGTGTATGTTGCCAAAGCAAGGAGATTATTAACCTCATATTAGATTGAAAATTACAGTAAATCTCTGGATATCTTCAATGAAAATTCTGACAAAACAAAATAGTTGGGGCTATTTATTTACCTGGATATTTTATTTGTCTTCATAAAAACTTGCAAACTAGTTCCCAACATTTGATGAACATGTGTCATTTGAAAACAGAAAAGAAGTCAGACTTTTCCACCTTGAGAGACTGTGCCCAGTTTCCCATCTTGGAGACATGTGTTCAGTGATATGTCTAACTCCACAGTAGTCTCAATGTTATAGTCGCTATCGTCCCCTCACTTTCAAATTGCCACAGCAAAGTCATATTGCAGGGCATTTCTATTCAACAGATTGGTAGGGTGGTGAGTAATACTGAAGTTTTTTAAATCATAGTTTCTAATCCCAGTCTGTCACTTTGTGGCATATCTTTATTCTTTCTATGGCAACTCATTTCAGTCATTTATGCCTCAATTTATTCTTTTTTATTTTTTAATCTATAGATGGAGTTATCTCTATTCCATTTTCGTGATAAGGTTCTACAGATATACTCTAGAAAAATCAAAGAATACTTATAAAAAGATAAAATCATTGTTCATTAAAGACAATCTATAAGGTATAAAAATATGAGGAAGAAAATGAAACTTCTATATGTACAGTCATACAAATACAAATGTCTCACAGTCATTTTCCTGGACATGCACTCTCTCTCACACACAGATACACTTTTAAGTTATACATAATGATGTTATTTCACATGAACACAACATTACAAGCATTTTCACACATTAAAACTATTTTAAAAGGTTATTTTTAATAATGACATTGTGCTTATTCTATTCATGTATCACAATTCAGTAAATAATCCCCCTATTTTTAAAAATGCAGTTTTGAATGTTTTATTTTCTTTGTTCTTAGAAGCAATACTGTGATGAAAACCAAAGGGGAAAATATGTGTGAAAGAGGAGTAAAACTCTACCTTAAAAACAGTGGAAGTAAAAATACAGCCAAATATTCAAATTCAGTAAAATTGAACAGTGACCACATGGATGTGCTTTATCATAATTGGTCTTTCTGTATCTTTCTTTATGTTTCAAACATTTGTTTTTGACAGCCTATTGACAAGTCTGTATTTCATCAGACAAATCAGAGTTTGAGTCCCTGTAATTTCTCTCTCCTCTTCTAAACACACTCTGCACTTCTTTCTTTCTTTACTCTATGCCTTTGTCGAGGCATCAGCCATGATGTTTTTATGTTGTCTGCATTTAATATTTCTCAGGGCTGCTTTACTGTTAGAATCTTGTCATCTGAAGCTGGCTCCCTGTGTCTGACCATCACTTCCTACCTTCTCCTCAGCATCTCACTCTACCTGAATGGTTTCTCTGACATTTTCATGTTTCAGCCTGAGCTTCTTCCAACCAACCAGTTCACTGGTCCTTTCTTGATCTCACAGGGTTGCCTATCAATAGAACTATTTTGATCTGGTCTATTTTCACTTTAGCTCCATCCATCTGCTAGAATGCATGTTCTACCCAGTGCCTGCAATAATCCTTTGTTTCCCTCTTCCATTTATCAATCATAGTCAGTCTGTTACCTGTTTTTTGCTTTTATTATTATTTTTGATACATAATAATTGTACCCATTTGTGGGTAAGTGTTATATTTCAATGCATTTATACACTGTACAATAATCAAATCAGAGTGATAGGCATATCCTTTACCTCAAAAATTTATTATTTCTTTGTGTAGGGAATATTTGAAATCCTTTCTTCTAGATATTTGAAAATATACTAAAATTATTATTAATTACAGTCATCCTACCATGCTATATAACACTAGAACTTATTCCTCCTGTATAGCTGTAATTATGTATCTGTTAATCGACGTCTCATTATCCCCCTTTCCCCTACCTGTCCTGGCCTCTAGTAATTATTATTTTACTTAAAATATTGCATTAGATTATTTCTCTCCTCACTTCAAGCATAGGAGTGATTTCCCAATTTTCCTAGAATAAAATCCAAACTCATTTCTATGGCCTTCAGAGCTGTACATGATCTAAACCCTCTGACCACATTAGTCTCTGTTCTTTCTGAGTACTCAGAAAACTCCAGCCACACTCAACCTTGTCTTCTTGGACATAACAGGTGTGTTTCCTCCCCTAGACTTTGCACTTTCTGTTTCCTCGCCTACTATAATCTTTATCCAGAACTTCACGAGTGGATTCTGCTTATCATCAATATATCCCATCAAAAGTCACTTCTTCAGAGAACTCTTTCCCCATCGCTTAAAGAATTTTGAGTTTTCTCCATACCATTATTTTTTATCCTTATGGCCTTTACCATTATCCAAAAATTCTTATTTTTAAACTTGCAATTGCCAGTATTCCCATTAGAGCATAAGTTCTATGAAAGTAATAGTAACCACCTTTTTTAAAAAAAATAGTAACCATATTTTTAATAGTAACCATAGCATCAAGAGTAAAAAACTGTCTGCCATGTCATAGATGCTCAATAAATATTTGTTAAATGAATGAATGAATGAATGAATAAATAAATGAATGAATGAGCTTTATACTGTCAGTGCCACTGAGAATTGGACAAATGATTTTTCTAGCTGATTCTTAACTAATTACTGCAGTACAAGTATTTCAAAGCTTTTCTGGCTCCCAAAACTTCTAGGCACAACTTAGCTTCCTGGAAAATCATTTAGTTGTCTACCAAACTGAAAACATTAGGCCCTTTTGTATTTTTTCTTCCCTTCTCTTTAAATTGATTTTTACTGTTTTAGCCCCCATTTTTACCACTTCTCATTCTTTCTCAGGAAGATAACTTTTTTTTTTTCTTTTTCATTTTGCTAAGGGTAAGGCTTCCATTTTCTACATGATATTATAAATCACTCCATCTGTCTATCCTTCAGTTTATTTGTAAAGTTTCCTTTCTCTGCAGCAAATGTGCTTCAATTAGCTGTGTTCCAAACAAAACAAAAGAAAGCATAGCAACAACAAAACCTCCTTTAACTCTGCTTCCTTCTCAAAATAGTGTCATCCTTTTGTCTATTCACCAACACATTTCTTTTTTTTTTTTTTTTTTTTTTTTCCTTTTTTTTTTTTTTTTTTTCCGGCAA
>NW_007732608.1:103722-104390 GCF_000696425.1 Galeopterus variegatus
ATTCCCCAACACATTTTTTTTTTTTTTTTTTTTTTTTTTTTCTCCTTTTTGTCTTTTTTCATGTCCGGCAACAGATCGCAACCCTCAGTGTCGCGCCCGTACCGGACCGGGACTGGCAACGGGATCACAACCCTCGGTGTTGCCCCCACACCTCGCTCAGCCAGTGAGCGGGAACCGGTCTGTATGTGGGATCCGAACCCTCAGCAGGAGCGCCACCACACTCCCAAGCGGCGCACTGTAGCAGTGCGCCACCGGGCCGGCCCCCACCAACACATTTCTTAAGTGAATAATCTTCTCAAACTGTGTTCACTCCCTCTTTTCTCATCCATTATTTCTTCTTTTGCAGTTTGGATCACCTCTACCACGTCTATTCTCTTGAAAACCTGCTCTCAGGAGTTACCAATTACTTACAGTTATCGAATCCACTTGCTTCTTCTAAGAATTTATTATGAATATTGGTCAATATTAAGTTCTACTCCAACCCATCCAAGTCAACCCCTGAGACCTAAGTGCAGAAGGTAGGTAACCATACTTTCAGACTCCCTTGCTGGTAGGGATCTTGCTCAATTCTTTTTTTTTTTTTTTTTTTTTTTTTGTCTTTTGTCAACCCCCCAGTTTTCCCCCCCCCCCGGCCCGGGGACCGCAACGGAAAACCAACCCCCCCGGGT
>NW_007732608.1:105314-113796 GCF_000696425.1 Galeopterus variegatus
GGGGGTTTTTCTCAATTTCTTTTTTTTTTTTTTTTTTTTTTTTGGTCTTTTGTCAACCCTCAGTGTTGCCCCCGTACCGGGCCAGGGACCGGCAACGGAATCACAACCCTCGGCGTTGCTCCCGCGCCTCGCTCAGCCAGTGAGCGGGAGCCGGTCTGTATGTGGGATCCGAACCCTTGGGCGGGAGCGCCGCCGCGCTTCCCAAGCAGCGCACTATCCAGTGCGCCACCGGGCCGGCCCGGATCTTGCTCAATTCTGTCAAAGACAAGCAATAACGTGAGCTTTGGAGAGCTAAGAAAAAGCAAAGCCATAGCTTCTCTGAGCAGCCGTGGAAGCTGAAACAGGGGGTTTGCTCCTGTTTTGGATGGTAGCTTCCTGAAATCACCTGCATCCACACTGCAGGCAGGTGAAATATTTATTGTTGCCTTTAGGAGCTCTGGACATCTGCTTGAAAACCACTCAGCCTTTTCCTATCCTTCAAAGGATTGCAAAAAAAACCCCAAATCAATATTTTAAAATCTTGGCCACACTAGACAACTCACTCTGCTTCTTTTTTCCAGACTAAATTTTATGAACACAAGTCTCCATTGTATGTATACAGTTGCCATCTTCTTAGAATTTTCTGTAATATTAGTGCTGTTGCTCTTCTCTTTTGCTGAAAACTGTCTTCTCTTGGTTTCGGAGCCTTCCCACTCTGTTTATTCCACTGTCTGGTCTTCATTTCATTCTTTCTTACAGCTCTTCTACTTCCTTTTGAAATGAGACCATTTCCTAGAATACTCTACTCAGTCGCCTTTTCTTCTTCATATATGGGCATTCCCCTATTTATTTTATGCAATTCCATGCATCGCTTCTCAAATATGTATTCACAGATTATATTACTAGGCCTCCTCTCCCTTCTGAATTCTAAACCATCACTAATATCTACTATTAAGAATCTTTCTGATTATGTCTCACATGCCTTTACATTTTAACATATTACCAAACTTTCCTGACTCCTCCTGGGTTTGCTATGTTGATTAATGACACCGACATTCCCTCAGTTATTCATGTTTTATACTGTTTCTTCCTCATCTCTACCATCTAAAAACAATTTCTTAAGAGTCTTCATTTTATCTTGCCTCTACTTCTTTATATTCTTATGTTCATTTCCTTATTATCTTATTATCTTCTGTCCAACTAGTTTTCCTGCTTCTGATTATTCCTTTCTGAATGTTGCTTTAATAGTCCTACTGAGCTCAAAACTCACTTCTGACTTTGGGACTACCAGACTCTACATTTTCTAAAGCTATATGTCCATGCAAAACAAAATCCCATAGCCTCTGCCTGGAATTTAATGTCATTTACATTAATGACTTAAATTTTTAGGCAACTTCAGTTACAATTTCCCCTACTCTTATATATTCACACATTTGCATCCTACAGTACTAACAGGGTATTTACCATTCGTCCAACATCAACCATTTCTGCCCTTATAAATTTGTATAATCTAGTCTGAAATACACATTTCCTTCCTTTGTTCTGAGTGGCAACCCCATATTTCAAAGTTAAGTTTGAAAGCCAGTTTCTCTGCAAAAACTTCTTAGGCCTCCCAGAAGGAATTAATCTCTCCCTTTTGGATGGACTTCAAATTCAATGTATTTTAGCTTTTGTGGAGACTTTATTCTATCCATTTCTTTGAACTTACATGTTTTCTTGATGATCTTTCTTACCAGATTGTGAGAGCCAAAAGCTTAGAGCTGATTCGTTTTAGCTTCCCCCTTTAACCCTGAAAGAGTGTCCAGGGCATTGCAGGCACTCCATAAATGCGTGTTGGATTTAATTGAATTCTACTGAAACACTAATCGACATCCACTCCAGGGCACCGTGATGGAGACACCATGGACCTCTTTCCTCAGAACAACCTGTCACCAGCCAGGCCTTGAAGCACACTTCCTGGATCACACCTGGATGAAAGCAGCCCAAAGGGAAGGAGAGGAAAGAAATCAAAGACTTTCCTAAGTGGCCAAAGCAGCAGCAAGAGGGCAGACACATGCCCTGTGGGTGTGCTCATTGCACTAGAGCGGCTCTTCCAGCACCTGAAAGCCAGAGGGCAGATGTAAATTACCAGCACTCGTGTATTTCAGTATGTTGGATGCTACCTGCTTTGGGACCTAGCTGCTCAGTTGGCTTTTTTCTCCATTCATTTTAGGTTCAGTTGAGACAGATACTTAAAAACAAGTGCAATCAGCAGCATCCAAAATGATGACTCTCTTGACCCTTGGAGACTGCCTTGCACTTACTTAATTTTCGGATTTTGAAACTTAAATTAGATAGCCAGCATAGCTTTCTTTCTAGGTAATGGTAAACATTGAAAAGAGTGTGTATAGACAAATTTGTAGTTAGTGAACCAATTTCATCTACATTATTTTATTTAATTTCAACAATTCTCTTAGCAGATTGGGAGGGCAAATATTTTTTTCATGTTTTTATCAAGAGTGTGTTGGTTCCATGTGAAGACTGTGGATTCTGGAGTCAAAAGATTATAAATCTCAAGGTTGTTATAGCCAGTTATTAGTGTGCACCATTGGGCCTATTGCTATATAATCTTCGATTTTTCTCTGGAAAATGGATACTAACAATATTAATTACCAATAGGGATGTTGTGAGGATGAAATGAATAGAAATATTTTATCCAGTTCGCTTGGATGCTTCCAGATAAGAGAGGCAACTGGGGATCATGAAAGAAAAAAAAAAAAGTTGGCTGTGAGAGCTATTTTAAATCATGGCTCTAGTTGTAGAAACTTGGGTAAATCACAGCCAATTCTGAGTTGAGTTCTTGTTTGAGAAAATAATGTCCTTCCTGTGATGATTTGTGAAGATTAAATGATGTAACAACTCTGAGAGTCTAGTATCTGGCACGAAGCTGTACTTGCAAGATTCATTCAGTAAATAAGAGTTTCATCTTTCAATAAGCCTCTTTTTATTTTTTGCCTTTAAAATGGAGATAAATAATACTTTGCCTGTCTGTCTCATGGGTTTATTTCTGAGATCAAATTAGACAAGGAATATCCTTTAATGAAATTTTAAAGCTTTTAGATCATATCAGCTTTGGATTTTTCTGCTTATCTATCAATACATACATCAGGAAATCTTTTTGGCTCTCTCTTCAAAATACATATATCAAAGGTTTGGCCACATTTTGTTATATGCTCACACACTGTCCAAGTCCTGCTGTCTTCCCCAGGTTACACTGTCCAAGTCCTGCTGTCTTCCCCAGGTTACAGCTTCCACAGGGTCTCCTATAGGCTCTTAACTCTGCAATGGGGGTGAACATCAAGACATTACTATGCATGTTGTCATACCTGTGCTCAAACCCTGGAAAGATTCCACATTTCACACACAGAAAGAAAGAGATACAACAGTGTTGTAGACAATCTGCACTCCTGCCATTCTGGTATCATCAATTACAATTTGTGGTCTCATTAGCTACACTTCTCTCCCTGCTCACTTCATTGCATGTATATCTGCCTCTTTGCTGTTCTTTGAATGCCTCAGGTAGACTCCTGCCTTGGAGCTTTGATAAAGGCTGCTCCTACCACCTGGAACTCTCTTTCCTCAGATATGAGCAAGGCTAACCTCTCACCTCCTTCAAGTCTTTCTTCAAATGTCACCATTTCAGTGAAGACTATCTCGACCACACTGTTGATCCCCTTATTTCTGCTCTGCATTTTTGTCCATCACACTTATCAATTTATGTCATGCAATTTATTTATTTTCGATGTTTACGTTTTATTATTTGTCTCATTCCATTGAAATAGAAATTCCATCAGGGATCTAAATTTTGTTCACTGATGAATTCTAAGCTTCTAGAGCAAGCCACCAACAAATGCTCTTTGAATCAAAATAAGAGACAAGGGTGCCATTTTTCAAAAATCAATTTTCAAAGGGTTCAGTGTCTGGTATGGTATTATGCACACATGAAACAATGATTAGACCTTTATCACTTATATTTGCTGCATTAATTTTTGGCCATTACAGATGCAGCCTCTCTCTCTCCTGTAACTGGAGCTGCTGTCCACAATCACACTGGCATCTCTTGAGAGAAATAGAAACACGGAGCTGACTTTCCAGAGTTCTAATAGAAAATACATTTCTCCATGGCTGAGTGCACTTAATTTCCTTATATATTAGAAGCTAATGCTTGTATCCCACATGAAGGTAAAAAAAAAAAATGCCAGGTAGTTATATATCTGCAGAGAATATTCCAAAAAACTGCAAACTAGTTTGCACTAAGAAGGCTGTTATCAAACACAACTGCCAGAAATGTATTGAATATTTTTAAAAAATAAAATAAGCATATTGAATCCTCAATATGAAAGTAGTCTGTTATATTGCAATTTTAACAAGTAATTAAAAATCAAGCATAACTTCAATTATACTTTGTAATTTGTACTAATGATGATTGTTATGATGCTAAAACACTTCTGACTCACTCAAGACCCATGTACTTTTTGCTGTATCTGAACATAGAGTCTATACTGAAATGCTTAGAGTAGAAAACAATTTAAAATAAATGGCTCTGGCAGAGAAAATTAGGAGATTTCTTTCTAGCCATGAAACTCTTTTGTAGGGATTGTAGGTTGCAAATGTAAGAAGAGGTACATAATGAGACACTAAACTACCCAGGGTAGAAAGAACAAGACAAAGGGTGAAGATGTTGACCCTGGAAAGCATTAAATACAGGGATGAGCAATGGGATATAGGACAGCCCGAGGTATTCTGATAAATTATTTTCTTATTCACATCTCCCAGTGAAACTTTTACTTGTAATCCCTTCTTCCCTGTCTGTTTTCTCCTCTCCTCTTCATTCTGGTTTACTTGCACGTGTATGCTTGTGTGTCTGTGGTGCACGTGTGTGTGTAGGGGTGGGGGTGGTGCTAATGATCTGGGTGGAACGCAGATCATTAGCATAGGACATGTGGACAGTAATATAGATTAGGACATGTGGACAGTAATTTTTCTGGTTATGACAATATTTTTACTTCATCTCAACTGCTTCTTCTCCTTCCCCTTTTCCTTTCTTCTCCTCATTCTGCCTTCTAAGGACCAATCTGCTCTTTCTTCACAGTAATCGTAAAAGGTGGACAACATTGATATTACACCTTGCCATTTCTCCCCCCCCCAAAGAGAATCATTCCAGTAAATGATTTTCAGATATCTTTGGAGAAGCAACATGTTTAAATTTTGTATATCTTCTTGGGCTAGAATAATTTTGGAAGAAAGATTTAGTCGGATATGATAGAAAAAATAAACTTCCCTTTTGTTTATGGTTTTTATCATAAGAACAGGCTCCTAGGCCATTTTTAGAAGTAACCATAGGCATTAGGGAAAACTATCATCCTCAGCGCAGCCAGAGGATGTGGTTTATTAAAACAATAACAGTAGAAGGAGGGGATAACACATTTTCCATGAGCAGATTGGTGTTACTGTTGATATACTGTTGGGGGCAGAAGCTCAGAGAGCCCTGGAGTTGCCTCGTTGAAGCCAGCAGCTCTTTAGTGCTGCCAATATGATATTCATGGATCTTTATAAAAGGATGTGCTGAAGGCAGAAGTCAGCTTTACTGTGGGACTTGTCTTATCATAGGCAATAGGCCTCTGATAATATTCACAGATAAATCATCTTAATTATCTGAAATGAAATTTAGTTTCATTTAGTTCATTTTTCTGCAAATGTTGTTAGAGAGAGAGAAATAAATGGAAACAGACAAGACAGGCACAGAGAACAAATACAAACATGCCCTTAGTCAAAAAAGATTGCGATTACACATTTTGATTAAAGATGTAATAAACAGACGGTGGAATCCATATATCAGAGAATTCTCAAATCTATGACCAACAGTTCAAGTGACTGTAGGGCACATATTTATGAAGTAATATAACAAAGTCTTGCTAAATGTCATCTTTCCTGACTAGAAGGAGCAGCATTCTTATCACCATGGCAATTTAAGGAAGATTGAGATAGAGAGAAAACTAGGTTGCATATTAGATGTTTTGATTGCCAAGATGGGAAAGCTGAGATGAGTTAGCCGAATCTCCATGAGAAAAAATTTCTCGAAATGAGATTTTGAGGGATTGTGGAAGACATGCTATAGGTCAACTGCAGCTAGGTATTTTCCAACTGTTCTCAATAGGAGAGTTAAACCATATGGATTTGAAAAGTAAGGTGACAGTTTGCAACAAATCCACATTTCAAAACATAATTAAAGAAATGTCAATATAGAATGCAAAATGCAAAGCACAATATACTTCTCCAAATGTACCTTTGCAAAACCTGAACAGAAACGAGGGCAACATTTCAAAATAAATAAAATGGGACTTCACTTAAATAGATATACAATAAAATATTTTCAAAAATCTAATGGTAAATTACCCCCTGAGTGTCCAATATATCACTACAAATTCTTACTTCACACAGAGGATATGTTTTAATGAGGAGCAGGAGTTCAGTTCTGTGGTGTATTTACAAATTCTGATAAGAAAGCCCATTAAAAAACCTTTAGTATTCTGTTGCACCTTTTTTTTCTGTACATGTGAAATAACTTCACTAACACTTCTTTAAGCCAAACTTTGCCTTGCAAAGTAGTGATTTGACCTTGTTTAAGAAAGTAATGGAGGATTTAACAATCAGATGCCACAACTTAATTACTCACCTGTATATCTCTTTCGGATCTCATACACACACACACACACACACACACACACACGTGTGTTTTTCTTTACTTAGTTACAGTATATTTCTAAACCATTTAATCTAAGTATTAAGTAATAGAGATCATAATAGTGAGGCCAAGATTAAGATTATGTCTTTGATGGTAGTTTAGATTAGTAAAATTAATTCTCTTCCATAGCCACTAAAGCTGCCACCTCTTTTCACAAACATCTATGCCTATTTAGACCTACTATAGTTATAGAACACTTACTATACACTAGGTATTTAGCATAATTTACATGTATAATCATTCAACTTTATCACATTACTTCATTGAGGGTAATTTAATCGAAGTTTTTCAAGTAAAAAAGTTGGATCTTTGAAACTATTCAATCTCTTTAGCTAATAGGTAGTTGCATAGGAAATCTACTCAAATATTTTTTTATTGTAAAGCATCCTAGCATTGAACTACAATGTCCCTCAACAAAACTGTTGGTCATAAATAAGATTGAGCCAAATTTAGGAGAAAATCAGAAATTATTTTTATATATTTCCAAAAAGTCAAATGAAATTGAAAATCAACATGTTTGATGCAAGTTGTGGTTGAAGGTAGTAGACTGAGAAGATAAGGCTTTTTTTGCCTACTAAGATACCATTTAAAATATATGTATTACATTATATATATACATATATATGCATATATATGTATATACGTATATATATATATGGCTAAGAGAATATGAAAGGCAGTCCTTATCAGACAAGAGAATACTTGGAAGACACAGCTTACATTAAAATAAATATATATTAACACTTGGATTGTCTGTGGCTGTCCCTCAGAATCTAGAGCAGTCCTTGTAACATAGGAGATACTTAATACACGCTCATTGATTTGTCATGAAGAGAAAAGTACGAGCTGGAGCTTAGAAAACTTGCAAAAGGGGGCTGAAACAAATACTGGGCTGATTTGCCTTGTGGTATGCAAAGAGGTCCCGGGATGAGAGTCAGGAAGTACAGAGGGCTAAAGGAAGAAAAGAACTTGAAAATAGGAAGTAATTGAAAGTCTGTATGTGGAACGTGTGGGGCAATCCACTCAATCTTCATCTCCCCAGACTTATTTTGCTGAGAGACCAAGAGTCAGTTTACTGTTGCAAGATGAAACCAATGGTTTTCCCTCTCATGAAATTGCTTAAAGTTTTTGGACAGATCTGCAGCCATGGGAATTGGTCCTTCAGAGTAAAGTGCTAAGGTCTCTAGTCTAAACAGATTAAAAATACAGAGAGGTTAAAGACAATGAAAGAAAATATGAGACACGTGATTCATTAGGGATGTCTGACCAACAGGAGGTTTATAAAGAAAGAACAAAAAAATGTAGTTAAAAAATAATCCAAGTGATTATAGGAGGACGTTTCCCAGAGATAATGACAGACACAAGTTTTATATTGAAAATACCCATCAAATGTCAAATCAGATGAATGAAGACATACTTCAAGAAACTTCGGAACAGAAATAATGAAGGAAAGATTTTAAAAATTTCAAGAGAGAAAAATAATTTTGTTCAAAAAATAAAGGAGCTTAAGTTTCTGTTTTTGTTGTTTTGTTTTTTTAATCAGTAACAGTAGATGCTATAGGAAAATAGAGAAACACCCTCAAAGTTCTGCAGACATGTAATTTTGAGTCTAGAATTCTGTTCTAAGCTGGACAGTCAATCAGGTGATAAAAAAGCAAATATTTTTCAGAAACGCAATGACATAGTCTTAGATTAAACAATTATTTATTGAATTACAAC
>NW_007732608.1:114707-123288 GCF_000696425.1 Galeopterus variegatus
TGTTCTCTGTTGATCAAAATATCAATACCAAATGTCTTGCATCAGACCCTGACTGCCTTAACTTCCTGGTCTGATTTATAACTAACACCAGATAAGTCAAAACTTCTCTGACAGCATGAGTGTGATTTCTTCCTCTCTCTCTCCCCCGGCTGCTGCTTTCCATTTTCATTTTCTCTGACTCTGTGATAGTTGGAGTACTATAAAGTCTCTGTTAAATTAGTCTCTCATTTTGTGTACCATTAAACAGCTGCACTAGACTCTTTTTTACCATTCTTTTTTGAACAAATCCTTAGGTAACAACTGACATTGTAAAAAAACCAGTTCATGCTACCATTTCTTTCCTCAAAATTAACTCTGTTAATGTAACTACAGGTTTTCTTTAACTAATTATTTCATCTTTAGCATAATTGATGGTCATTATTTTCTTTTAAAAAATTAGTTTCTTTTTCTAACTTCTTATAGTAATTCTTTCCCAGCTTAGGGTCTGTTTGCTATTTTGAGCAGTGCATGCCTTTCTGCTCCCTGCTGGGATTTATAATTGTTACTCGGCAGATGAATCCTGGCATGCCTAATCATATTGCTGTGAACTTTCCACAAGCCCAATTAGCAAACAGCAGTAGTGCAGGGGCTGCTTCTCAAGCAAAACTCAGAGCCGACCTCTGCAAGTTTTCAAATTTGCAGTGAGCTCACTATAATTATAGTTTTTCATAATTATAAATCATTTGTGTCTATGGGAGGTTTAATCATGTTATTATATTATATTTATACCTATGAACATAGATGAGGCCAGTGCTTATTAAGGAGCACTGACCTAACTCAATAAATATTTGCCAGAGATTAGTTGATGGAATTCTTAATATTTCAGGCGAAGAAATCTTTGATTCAAGGGAGACAAAAACAACACAGGGCTAAAACTTATTAAAAGCCTTTGCAAATAATATTGTAATAGAAAGTAACTTACTAAGTGAGGATACAGCAATGAAAAATTAGTGGACCTATTTTTCTATTCCNAAAGTAACTTACTAAGTGAGGATACAGCAATGAAAAATTAGTGGACCTATTTTTCTATTCCCTGTATCACACTGCTGTCAATGTGTGGGAAGTTGTACTTTAAAAGTATGATACGGCCTTCTCAGATTATCCTGAGGTTTTTACAGATATTGTTGGGATTTTTTTGTGGGGTAGAGGGGTAGTTTAATTTCACTGTGTTAAGATATACCCTTCACCCTTTTGATGCTCTGTCTGTCGGGGATAAAATGTGTTATAGTGTAAAGTCACAGATAAGGGGGTGGAAAGACTCACATGGACATTATGACTGTGTCATTACTTGATTACACGACAGTTGGGTATTTAACTATTGGGTGAATTAATGGTATAAATCAGCCTCAAGTATGCAGCACAGAGGTAATAATGTCTGTCCCACAAAGCTTTATGGGGTCTGAAGATAATGTAAGTGAAGCTCAGTGACACCATTAAATAGTCAATAATCGGTTTTTTATTATGAGAGGTTTGTTGTGAAGTTCAAAGAAAAGCAGGGTGAGTATTAAGGTTTTGTATCATTGCTTTTGTATTTGACAATAATATGACTCCCAAAGAGTTATGGAATTTAAAAACTGTGGGCTGCTCTAGGAAAGCAATACAGTGTTTCTCCGTTGCCCATGAAAACTTATTCTACTCTGGGGACTAACCTTGTTACACTTCCACAAAGATAGAAACAGTTGTAATAATCATTGGCATTTAGCAATTTTCTATTATGAAGACATTGATATAAATTCAGTGTGATCCCAATCAAAAATCAGTAGGTTATTTTGTAAATATCAATGTATTGATCTGATTCTAAAATGTACATAGATAGAGACAAAAGACCTAGAATAGCCAACACAATATTGAATGAGAAAAAACAAACTCAAAGCACTGCACACTCCCAGATTTCAAGACTTGCTATGAAGCTATGGGAATCAAGCCAGTGTGGTGCTGTCAAGAGAACAGATGACGATATCAATGGAACAGAATAGAGAGTTCAGAAACAGACCCACACAATTATAGTCAAGTGATCCTGAAAAGGAGTCAAGACAATATAATGGAGAAAAGATAGTCTTTTCAACAAATATTGCTGGAACAAGTAAACAACTACACACAAAAAATAAAAATAAAAAGTGAATGTAGACACAGACTTTACACCCTTCACAAAAATTAACACATATGTGTCATGGACCTAAACCTAAAATGCAAAACTATAAAACTCCTAGAAGATAACATAGGAGAACATCTATACCTTGGGTTTGGTGATAACTTTTTAGATAGAACAAAGTCATAATCCATGAAAGAAATACTTGGTAAGCTGGACTTCATTAAAATTAAAAATCTCTGCTCCAAGAATGACACTATCCAGAGAATGAGAAGACAAGCCCCAGGCTGGGAGAAAATATTTGCAAAAGACATAGCTAATAAAGGACAGTTATTTAAAATAAACAAAGAACTCTTAAAATGCAACAAAACGAAAACAAACAACCAATTAAAATGGGCAATAAACCTGGCACAGAAAGAGAAATACTGCATGTCCTCATCATAAGTGGGAGCTAAAAAAAATAAACAAAGAAAAATAGAAAGAAAGATACAGCAACCACAATGATATATTAAATTTTCAAAAGGAGAGAATAGAACTGAGGTTACTGGAGGTGGGGAAGGGGGAGACAGCGAGGGGGTAAGGGAGAAATTGGTAAAGGGCCATGGAAAACGATTTCATTGTATAATTGTATCAGTCTGTTTCTGTTGCTTATAACAAAATACCTGGAACTGGGTGATTTATAAGAAAACAAAATTTATTGCTGACCGTTTTGGAGGCTAGGAAGTCCAAAATCCAGGGAATACATCTGGTGAAGGCTGTCTTTGGCGGTGACTTCAGTGATGGCAGGGTATCACATTGCAAAATGGTAGAGCAGAGAGAGAGAGAGAGTAACCTCCTCACATACTCTCCTTTTAAAGCCCTCCAAACTTCGCCCTTGGCCACCATTATTA
Organism: Galeopterus variegatus; assembly: GCF_000696425.1. Taxonomy (NCBI): domain Eukaryota; kingdom Metazoa; phylum Chordata; class Mammalia; order Dermoptera; family Cynocephalidae; genus Galeopterus; species Galeopterus variegatus. The sequence continues at coordinate 117,726 of NW_007732608.1, forward strand.
ATCTATTCACTGCTGCATGGTCCTACAATCCAATCACCTCTTCAAGGCTCCATCTTTCAATTACCATAATATGATTCCCCACCCTTTTAACAGTCACAGTAAGGGCTGAGTTTCTAATACACAGAACTTGGGGGACACAATTCAAGCTTCAGTGAGTTTTGGGGGGACATAATTCAATCCACTACAATAATGTTGAATATACTAATTATTCTGATTTGAGCATCATGTATTGCACACAGGCATTGATATTCAACTCTGTACCCCACAGATATGTACAATCAACCATGTTTCAATAAAAAATAAATAAAAGAAACAAAATGGACAAATATATAAACAGACAATTCATCCAAGAAGATATACAGATGGCAGATAAGCATAAAAAAAGGATGCTCAATATCATTTGTCATTAGGGAAATGCAAATTAAAACAGCAATGAGTAATCACTACATTACCTACTAGAATGGTGAAAATCCAAAACACTGACAGCATCAAATGCTGGCAAGGATGTGGAGCTACAGAAATGCTCATTCATTACTGGTGGGAGTGAAAAATGATACAACAGTTTGGAAAACAGTTTGGCAGTTCCTTACAAAACTAAAGACAATAAGCAATCATGCTTCTTGATATTTACCCAAATAAGTTGAGAACTTATATCTGTACAAAACCCTGCACACAATGTTTATAGCCACTGTATTCATAATTGCCAAAACTTAGAAGTAACCAAAATATCTTTTAGTAAGTAAATGGATACATAAATAGAGTTACATGTACACAATGAAATATTATGCAACACTAAAGCAAAATGAGCTCTTAAACCATAAATAGTCACATCAGGACCTTAAATGTGCATTAGTAGATGNTCTTTTCAACAAATATTGCTGGAACAAGTAAACAACTACACACAAAAAATAAAAATAAAAAAATGAATGTAGACACAGACTTTACACCCTTCACAAAAATTAACACATATGGGTCATGGACCTAAACATAAAATGCAAGACTATAAAACTCCTAGAAGATAACACAGGAGAACATCAAGACCTTGGGTTTGGTGATAACCTTTTAGATAGAACAAAGTCATAATCCATGAAAGAAATACTTGGTAAGCTGGACTTCATTAAAATTCTGCTCTGAGAATGACACTGTCCAGAGAATGAGAAGACAAGACCCAGGCTGGGAGAAAATATTTGCAAAAGACATAGCTAATAAAGGACAGCTATTTAAAATACACAAAGAACTCTTAAAATGCAACAAAAAGAAAACAAACAAACAATTAAAATGGGCAATAAACCTGGCACAGAAAGAGAAATACTGCATGTCCTCATTATAAGTGGGAGCTAAAAAAAATAAACAAAGAAAAATAGAAAGAAAGATACAGCAACCACAATGATATATTAAATTTTCAAAAGGAGAGAACAGAACTGAGGTTACTGGAGGTGGAGAAGGGGGAGACGGCGAGGGGGTAAGGGATAAATTGGTAAAGGGCCATGGAAAACGATTTCATTGTATAATTGTATCAGTCTGTTTCTGTTGCTTATAACAAAATACCTGGAACTGGGTGATTTATAAGAAAACAAAATTTATTGCTTACCGTTTTGGTGGCTAGGAAGTCCAAAATCCAGGGAACACATCTGGTGAAGGCTGTCTTTGGCGGGTGATGGCAGGGTATCACATTGCAAAATGGTAGAGCAGAGAGAGAGAGAGAGTAACCTCCTCACATACTCTCCTTTTAAAGCCCTCCAAACCTCGCCCTTGGCCACCATTATTAATCTATTCACTGCTGCATGGTCCTACAATCCAATCACCTCTTCAAGGCTCCATCTTTCAATTACCATAATACAATTTCCCACCCTTTTAATAGTCACAGTAAGGGCTGCGTTTCTAATACACAGAACTTGGGGGACACAATTCAAGCTTCAGTGAGTTTTGGGGGGACATAATTCAAACCACTACAATAATGTTGAATATACTAATTATTCTGATTTGAGCATCATGTATTGCACACAGGTATTGATATTCAACTCTGTACCCCACAGATATGTACAATCAACCTTGTTTCAATAAAAAAATAAATAAATAAAACGAAACAAAATGGACAAAAATATAAACAGACAATTCATCCAAGAAGATATAAAGATGACAGAAAAGCATAAAAAAGGATGCTCAAAATCATTTGTCATTAGGGAAATGCAAATTAAAACAGCAATGAGTAATCACTACATTACCTACTAGAATGGTGAAAATCCAAAACACTGACAGCATCAAATGCTGGCAAGGATGTGGAGCAACAGAAATACTCATTCATTACTGGTGGGAGTGAAAAATGATACAACAGTTTGGAAAACAGTTTGGCAGTTCCTTACAAAACTAAAGACAATAAGCAGTCATACTTCTTGATATTTCCCCAAATAAGTTGAGAACTTATATCTGTATAAAACCCTGCACACAATGTTTATAGCCACTGTATTCATAATTGCCAAAACTTAGAAGTAACCGAAATATCTTTTAGTAAGTAAATGGATACATAAATAGAGTTACATGTACACAATGAAATATTATGCAACACTAAAACAAAATGAGCTCTTAAACCATAAATAGTCACATCAGGACCTTAAATGTGCATTAGTAGATGAAAGAAGCCACTCTAAAAAGGCTACATATGGTGTGATTCCAACTATTTGATATTCTGGAAAAGGCAAAACCATGGAGACAGTAAAAAGATCTGTGATTTCTGAGGGATGCATAGGTGGAACACTGAGTATTTTTAGGGCAACAGAACTATTATGTTTGATACTATGATATTTAGACACATGTTAATACAGATTTGCCAAAATCCGTAGAACACACATAGGAGAACATCTAGACCTTGGGTTTGGTGATTACTTTTTAGAAACAACAAATGTTGATTGTAGGTTGGGGGAGATAAACGTGTTATTGTAGGTTCATCAATTGTAACAAATACACTGCTGTGGTGTGGGATGCTGAGGGTGAGCTTGCGTGGGTTCAGGGAGCATATGGGAATATCTGCTTTCTGCTCAGTTTTGCTGTGAAGGGAAAACTTCTCTAACAACAAAGTCTATTTTTTTAATTGACAGTAAATGATATATCAGGGAAAGTTTACATATTTAATTCAGTGTCCAAATGTGTGGCGGTTGTAGGCAATGCATACATAGTTTTGATCTGCTGTGCCCGATTTTATATGTTGCATAAACCAGCAATGTTTCCTAGTGCTACATTGGAAATAAGTACTTCCTAGGTTAATTGAGTCAATATTGGCACAATTGTAGAATAAATAATTAAGGAGAAAAGTAAAAATAGAGTTAAACTCTACACTTGCTCAGAGACATCCTGTATCTAAACAAATATTTTAAATAAGTACACAAATATTTTATTTTTATTTAATTAATTGTAGTTAGTTTATATATGGATATGACTGGACTGACATAATGATAAACTGTCTAGCACTTTTGTTTGTATACTATGCATCAGACACTGGGATATATACTTTACATGCATTATCTCATGTAATCTTATGATAACCTACAAGTTAGATAAAATTATTATCTTCATTGTGTAGGTGAGAAAACAGGGGCTTTAACTTACTACTTTAAAAAATTATTCAAGGAGATTATTCAATGAATAATGTTATGGTGCAAGCACAGTGGGAGAGGCACCATGTTCATTTTTGCTCATCACTGTGTTTCTGGCATTTATGGTGGTGCCACAGGTATAATATATGCTCAAAACACATTTTATAAGTGACTTATTCCTCTCATAGCTATAGTTGGTAATTTTAGTTATGATTCACTAGAGTTGATTTTTTAATGTCACTATTAATTTATAGTTACTATATAATCACCTTCTCCCAAAAGATAAACTATTCCTTGAACAAAAGGTTGGTAATTTGGAAGCAGCGTTAACTTTTTATGGTGATAGGCTACTATTTATTGACTTGAAGAAGTTATTTAATTAAAGGCGCTCACAGTTTTTATTTATAACCCTTGATGGGTTTTAGTGGATTTTTCACACCAAAATATTTCATATACTATGTCTCTAGTATTAAATATCTGAAAAATATTTAATGCCCTAGAACACCTGGGTGACTTACATTGATCCTTACAATAAATGTGCACTATGCTTTCTTGAGAGAAGCTGGACAATCAGAAGAGCTGGGGAGAAAAAAGATCCCCCTAAGCCACCATTCTCAGAGGTGCGGAATTAAGTATATTGACAATAAGGCCAAATGTCCTTGGAATGCTTCCAGAGTTAGACACAGGCAGCATTTGTCTTTAGAACATATTATCCCAAGCCTGGCTAATATGGGCTTCCTATTCATTGGCCTAATTCTCACAGCAAATGAATTGGTCCCTGTGATTCAGAAGAAATGGGGCCACTAGGCTATGTAACTTCAAGTGTCACATGAGGTTGTTTGGTGCTATGGAAAGATGCAACCCTAAATTAGGACCTGGTTTTCCAACGCAGTGCTGAGAATCTGTACAATCGTAGAAAATGATACATTTCCTCATCTTTGAATAGGAAAAGCCTTGTCTTGACCATCTTGGAGCTTGTTATGAACATTGAAAGAAACTTTGGAACTTTTCATTTTTTTTTAAGCTGTCAAGGATTTTCTAAGGGTACGACTTTTTTTTTTTTTTCAGTAAATGTCTGTGAGTACAGCAAACAGGCATAAGCACAAAATAAATGGGGACAATTAAAAGGAAACAGGATCAGGTATTGGGGGGTTGGGCAGGAAGAATGACAATGCGTAAATCCTGTACCAGGAACTTCAATTTAATTTCTCTCAGTATTTGAAACTTTATATTAAACCTTTAGAGAGAAAAGAGCCACCATGTAGAAAAGGAATCAAAACCTTGGGGATGCATCTTTGACACATTTTCTAACTATTTTCAACCTGCACTCCTTCATTGTTCATCTAGCAACATATTAAGTGCCCAATATGTCCCTTCCATTATAAGTAACCCCAAATTTTTGATTTACTTGTTTATTTATTTTTATTGAAACCCAACTGATTGTACATATCTGTGGGATAAAGAGTTGAAAATCAGTACCCGTGTGTGATATGTGATGCTTAAATCGTGATAATTAGAATATTCAACATTACACAAGGTAACCATTTTTCATGGCCCTTTACCAATTCCTCGCTAACCCCACCTTCTCCCTCCCCTTTCCCACCCCTGGTAACCTCAGTTCTGTTCTCTCCTTTTGAAAGTTTAATGTATTATTGTGATCGTTGTATCTTTCTTTTTTAAAAAAAATTTTTTTAGCTCCTGCTTATGAGTGAGGACATGCAGTATTTCTCATTCTATGCCTGGCTTATTTCACTTAACATAATTTTCTCTAAGTTCATCCATGTTGCTGCAAATGGCAGAATTTCATTCTTTCTTATGGCATAGTAGTATTCCATTGTGTAAAGATACCACATTTTATTCACCCAGTCATCCATTGATGGACATTTAGATTTACTACGACTCTTGGTCATTATAAACAGAGCTGCATGGAAGTGCAAATATCCCTACAACATGATGATTTCCATTCCTTTGGG
>NW_007732608.1:123943-129110 GCF_000696425.1 Galeopterus variegatus
TGTTTCATATAAATGTTAGGACTGTTCTATTTCCGTGAAGAATATCGTTGGTATTTTGATGGAGATTGCATTGAATCTGTAGGTAAATTTGGATAGTATGGATATTTTCACAATGTTAATTCTTGGATGCAAAAGCATGGAATGTGCTTCCATCTTTTTGTGTCCTCTTTAATTTCTTTCAACAGTGATTTGTAGTTCTCATTGTCAAGATCTTTCACCTCCTTGGATAAATTGATTCTTAGGTGTTTTTTTAGGGGGGAGACTATTATAAATGGGCTACCTTTCTTCACTCTTTTTCTGCTAGTTCTTTGTTGGAGTATAAAAATGCTACTGATTTTTGTGGTTTGATTTTGTATCCTGTAACTTTACTGAAATCATTTATCAGGCCTAAGCGTTTTTTGGTAGAGTCTTTAGGTTTTTCTATATATAGTATTATGTCATCTGCAAACAGTGACAGTTTGACTTGGTCTTTTCCAATCTGGAGGTCCTGTATTTCTTTCTCTTGCCTGATTGCTCTGGCTAGTACTTCCAATATTATGTTAAATAGGAGTGGAGAGAGTGGGCATCCTTGTCTTGTTCCTGTTCTTAAAAGGATGACTTTGGTGATGATATTGGTTTGTCATATATGCTTTTATTGTGTTGAGATACTTTCCTTTTATCTTTAATTTGCTGAGAGTCTTTATCACGAAGGGATATTGAATTTTCTCAAATGCTTCTTCTGAGTCTCTTGAGATAACAATATATTTTTTGTTCTTGATTTTGTTGCAGTGTTGTATCTCATTTATTTACTTGTATAGGTTGAACCATCCTTAATTCCCTGAGATGAATCTCACTTGACCGTGGTGTATAATTTTATATGTTGCTATATTCTGTTTTCTAATATTTTGTTAAGGAATTTTGTGTGAAGTTCATCAACGATATTGGCCACTAGTTTTTTTTGTTGTTTCTTTTTCTGGCTTTGGTATCAAGGTGATACTGGCCTCTTAGAATGAGTTTGGGAGAATGACCCCTGTTTCAATTTTCTGGAATAGTTTGAAGAGAATTGGTATTAATTCCTCTTTATATGTTTGGTAGAATTCATCGGTAAAGCTATCTGATCCTGGGCTTTTCCTTGTTGGGACACTGCTGATTATTACTTCATTCTCTTTGCTTTTTATAGGTCTGTTCACGTTTTCTATGTCTTCTTGGTTCAGTTTTGGAAGTTTGCAAGTATCTATAAATTTATCCATTTCCTCCAGATTTTCAAATTTGTTGGCTATAGTTGTTTATCATAGTTTTGAATGATTTTTTGCATTTCTGTGGTGTCAGTTGTAATGTTGCCTTTTTCATTTCTACTTTATCTATTTGGGTCTTTGTTCATTTTTTAGTCAGTCTAGCTAATTGTCTATTTTGTTTATCTTTTCAATAAACCAATATTTTGTTTCCTTGATCTTTTGTACTGTTTTTTTTTGTCTCCATTTCATTTAGTTTACTCTAATCTTAATTATTTCTTTTCATCTACTAACTTTAGGATTGTAGTGTTCTCATTTTTCTAGTTCTTTGAGATGTAGTATTAGGTTGTTTAGTTGAAGTCTTTCTATTTTTTTTTTTTTTGATATAAGTGTTTATTGCAACAAACTTTCCTCTTAGGTTTGTTTTGGCTGCATTCCACAGGTTTTGATATGACAAATTTTTATTTTCATTAGTTTCAAGGAATTTTTTGGATTTTCTGTTTAATTTATTCTTGGACAGATAGGTCATTCAGGAGCATGTTGTTTAATTTCCATATGTTTGTGTCATTTCCAGAGTTTTGCTTGTTATTGATTTCTAGTTTTAGTTCATCATGGTCTTAAAGGATATTAAAATTATTTCAATTTTTAAAAATTTGTTGAGACTTGATTTGTGACCTAGCATGTGGTCTATCCCAGAGAATATTTGATGTGCCAATGAAAAGAAAATATATTCTGTGGTTGTTGAATGAAATGTGCTGTAGATATCTGCCAAGTCCAGGCTCTAAAGTGTTTAAAGCCTGTGTTTCTCTGTTACATTATTGCCTAGATGATCTGTCCAATGTTGAGAGAAGAGTGTTAGGTACCCAACTAATATTGTATATGGGTCTATCTCTTTCTTTAGGTCTAATAGTATGTGCTTTATGTATCTGGCTGCTCTGGTATTGGGTGCATGTATATTTTTGATTCTTATGTCTTCTTGCTAGGTAGATCCTTTATCATTACATAATGGCATTCTTTGTCTCTTATTATGGTATTCATTTCAAAGTCTATTTTATCCCATGTAAGAATAGCTACTTCTGCTCATTTTTGGTTTCCTTTTGCATGTTATATCTTTTTCCATCCCTTCATTAATCCCTTCACTGTTAGTCTTTGTGTGTCTTTACAGTGAGGTGAGTCTCTTATAGACAGCTTAGAGTTGGGGTTAGCTTTTTAATCCAATCAGTCTGCCTCTTTTGAGTGGGGAATTCAATCCATTTACAATCAAAGCTGTTACCGAAAGGATGTTTTTGGATTTTCTGTTTAATTTATTCTTGGACAGATAGGTGTTTTAAATATCTTTTGTTTCTTTCTACCCCTCTTATTGCTTGTCTTCAATGTTTATTTTTTGAAATGGTAAGATTATGCTTGTCTTCAATGTTTATTTTTTGAAATGATAAGATTATTTTTTTTTCTCTTTTTCATTTGCATTTTTTTTCTACCAATGGGTTTTGTTCTTTTTGGTGTTATCATGGTAGTGATTATTGTTTTTTGAATTCCACATACAGGACTACCTTGAGAATTTCTTGTAAGGCTGAGTGTATGGTAGCAAACTCCCTCAGTTTTTGTTTTTCTGAGAATACTATTTCTCTGCCATTTCTGAAGGGTAGACTTGGGCATAGTATGTCTAGCTGGTAGATTTATTTTTCTTTTAGTATTTTGAATATATCATCCCATTCCCTTCTGGCATGTAGAGTTTCTGTTGAGAAGTTTGTGGTTAGTCTGATGGGGACTCCCTTGTAGGCAACTTGACACTATTGTCTTGCTATTTTTTAGGATTCTCTCTTTGTCTTTGAGCTTTGCCAGTTTGACTATAGTGTGCCTCAGAGAGGACCTTTTTGGATTAAATCAGTTTAGGACCTTTGAGCCTCTTAAATCTGTAAGTCTGTGTTTCTTTATACCTGGGAAGTTCCCCTTCTGGAACACTCAAGGTATGGATATTTGTGCACTTAAGGTTGTCTGTGAGCTCTCTTAGATTCTTTTCTTTTTTTTAAAAAAATGTGTTGTTGTTCACCTGAGTTATTTCAAAAAGACTGTCTTCAATATCAGAATTTATTTCTTCTGCTTGCTATAGCTTGCTGCTTAAGCTCTTGGTTGTGTTTTTTATTATTATCATTTTTTCAATTCTAGGAGTTCTACATTCNTTTATTTTCATTAGTTTCAAGGAATTTTTTGGATTTTCTGTTTAATTTATTCTTGGACAGAAAGGTCATTCAGGAGCATGTTGTTTAATTTCCATATGTTTGTGTCATTTCCAGAGTTTTGCTTGTTATTGATTTCTAGTTTTAGTTCATCATGATCTTAAAGGATATTAAAATTATTTCAATTTTTTAAAATTTGTTGAGACTTGATTTGTGACCTAGCATGTGGTCTATCCCAGAGAATATTTGATGTGCCAATGAAAAGAAAATATATTCTGTGGTTGTTGAATGAAATGTTCTGTAGATATCTGCCAAGTCCAGGCTCTAAAGTGTTTAAAGCCTGTGTTTCTCTGTTGCATTATTGCCTAGATGATCTGTCCAATGTTGAGAGAAGGGTGTTAGGTACCCAACTAATATTGTATATGCGTCTATCTCTTTCTTTAGGTCTAATAGTATGTGATTTATGTATCTGGCTGCTCTGGTATTGGGTGCATGTATATTTTTGATTCTTATGTCTTCTTCCTAGGTAGATCCTTTATCATTACATAATGGCATTCTTTGTCTCTTATTATGGTATTCATTTCAAAGTCTATTTTATCCCATGTAAGAATAGCTACTTCTGCTCATTTTTGGTTTCCTTTTGCATGTTATATCTTTTTCCATCCTTTTCCTATTAGTCTGTGTGTGTCTTTATAGGTGAGGTGAGTCTATCCCTTCATTAATCCCTTCACTGTTAGTCTTTGTGTGTCTTTACAGTGAGGTGAGTCTCTTATAGACAGCTTATAGTTGGGGTTAGCTTTTTAATCCAATCAGTCTGCCTCTTTTGAGTGGGGAATTCAATCCATTTACAATCAAAGTTGTTACCGAAAGGTTTTGTCCTACTCCTGGCATTTTATCAATTTTCATTTGGATGTTTTAAATATCTTTTGTTTCTTTCTTCCCCTCTTATTGCTTGTCTTCAATGTTTATTTTTTGAAATGATAAGATTATTTTTTTTTCTCTTTTTCATTTGCATTTTTTTTCTACCAATGGGTTTTGTTCTTTTTGGTGTTATCATGGTAGTGATTATTGTTTTTTGAATTCCACATACAGGACTACCTTGAGAATTTCTTGTAAGGCTGAGTGTATGGTAGCAAACTCCCTCAGTTTTTGTTTTTCTGAGAATACTATTTCTCTGCCATTTCTGAAGTGTAGGCTTGGGCATAGTATGTTTAGCTGGCAGATTTATTTTTCTTTTAGTATTTTGAATATATCATCCCATTCACTTCTGGCATGTAGAGTTTCTGTTGAGAAGTTTGATGTTAGTCTGATGGGGACTCCCTTATAGGCAACTTGACACTATTGTCTTGCTATTTTTTAGGATTCTCTCTTTGCCTTTGAGCTTTGCCAGTTTGACTATAGTGTGCCTCAGAGAGGACCTTTTTGGATTAAATCAGTTTTAGGACCTTTGAGCCTCTTAAATCTGAAAGTCTGTGTTTCTTTATACCTGGGAAGTTTACCAGCATTATTTTATTAAAAATGGTTTCAATGCCTTTTCCTTTTTCTTCCCCTTCTGGAACACTCAAGGTATGGATATTTGTGCACTTAAGGTTGTCTGTGAGCTCTCTTAGATTTTTTTCTTTTTATAAAAAAAAATGTGTTGTTGTTCACCTGAGTTATTTCAAAAAGACTGTCTTCAATATCAGAATTTATTTCTTCTGCTTGCTATAGCTTTCTGTTTAAGCTCTTGGTTGTGTTTTTTATTATTATCATTTTTTCAATTCTAGGAGTTCTACATTC
>NW_007732609.1:0-680 GCF_000696425.1 Galeopterus variegatus
AAAGCCATCTGGCTTAATTGTAATCAGTTAAATCATTGTACCCTCATGCTTAGCAAATTTTTGGTCACCAATAATAGTAGCAACATTTATAGTCCCAATTACCAAATTATTTCCTGAACTGCATAACTCACTCAAAAACTTAGTCTGTAATTTTCTCAATTCTTCATAGCAGTCCCGCTCACCCCTTTCCTTTATTATCCTTGCTCTACAGACATGGCATATGCTATTTTCTTTTCAAGTGTAATCTGTTTTTTCCCAATATCTGCCTCTTCACATAGATAACTTCCTCAAATTATCTTGCATAGAACCCTTTTGGTTCTACTCAGTACTTCGCATTCAATTCAAGTACTGTCTCCATAAGTGGACCTTCCTACAGGCTCATCTCACCTTTGGGAGTGCAATCTGAATATAGGCTTCCTTTCTATTTTCTCTCCCTACTTCAGTCCTACAAGAAATCCTCAAGGAAATCCTGCATCTGGAATCCAAAAAATGATAATAACCACCATGAATACACGAGAAAGAGAAAACCCACTGGTAGAGCAGACATGCAAATGAGAAAGAGAAAGACATGATATCCTACCATCTCGATAAAACAACAAACACCAAAGATGAACAATAAAAGGGTAAGAAAGAAACAAAAGATATTTAAAACAACCATACAAAAATCAAAAAAAAAAAAA
>NW_007732609.1:1565-2027 GCF_000696425.1 Galeopterus variegatus
ATAATGATAAAAGGATCTATCCACCAAGGAAACATTACAATCATAAATATATATGAACCCAACATTGGAACACTCAGATATATAAAGCAAACACTATTAGACCTAAAGTGAGAGGTAGATCCGAATACCATAATAGTTGGGGACCTGAACACCCCTCTGTCAACAATGGACAGATCATCTAGGCAAAAATTCAACAGAAAAACACAGGATTTAAACAACACTCGAGATCAACTGAATTTGGCAGACATCTGCAGAACATTCATTCAACAACTATAAAATGCACATTCTTCTCATGAGCATATGGAACATTCTCCAAGATAGACTACATGTTAGGTCATAAATCAAGTCTCAACAAATTCTAAATAAACTGAAATCATTTCAAGTATCTTCTCAGACCACAACAGATTAAAACTAAAAATTAGTAATTAGTGAAATTTGACAAACTGTACATGGAAATTAAAC
>NW_007732609.1:3604-14289 GCF_000696425.1 Galeopterus variegatus
GTTATGTATTTCTTTATTTGCTTATTTGCTTATTCACTGTCACTCCTCAATAGAATGAAAGCTACATGAGAGTACAAGCCTTGTCTGCTTTCTTCATCACTGAAGTTCCAGTGTTTGGAACAATTCCTGTCACAGAGCTGGCATTCAAAAAAAGCCTGGTTCAATAATCGAACAGACTGGAGCAAAATAAACTGAGAAATCATACTTCATCAAAGCAAAAATGTCTTCAACCACAGCAGAGTAATCACGAAAAATATCACCACCTATCTTTATCTTGTAATTCATGCCACTCAACCAATTTATGAAAACAGACCTATTTGCAAATACAACCAGCTAAGCATCACATCTGTGCCATGGTGCCATGTTCCCTAATAACCAAAAAGAAATATCAAGTTTATAAACACTGTCTACACAAAATAAAATAGGGAGGTGAAGAGAAAAAGGAACTTTAAGTATTGATAGAACTTAGTTTGAATAAAATATTCTTAAGGTTAAAATACAAAGTTTAAAGTCTCTTGTGCCCATATTTAATTATTAAGTTAAATTAAAGGTAATTTTTATTTCACAAAGTAATTATGGGAAGTAAATGGAACAAGGTAATTTGAGAACAGGACCTCAGAATCAGGCACATGGAAGGATTAACAAACGATAGCTGCTTTCCTCCCTCACTTGGTCCTATTACATACCAAGCAATACCCTGCTGAGTGAAAGAGTTCCTCACCTGCTCACAACACATAACTCCATTCACGTGTTATTCACTTATCACAGCATGACTTCAACAGTGGGGAAGACATAATGAAAGATGCCCATCCTGTCTTAGAGGAAGTGTGAGCTAGTGAAAATAACCAAATTTAAAGAGTACATTTGTACATTCATGTTTATATATTCTGTCTAACTCATACTATCTGACACATTTTCACTCCTAGGGCTCATGTGGCTCTAGGTTATTAAAAGCAAAATATATAATTCCAGCCACCTGTAATTGAAACCAGTGGAAACTTATTAATATTTTTGCTATAAACCAAAAAAAAAAAAACCCTACTGTAAATAAAAATGATGCAGCAAGGAAAAAGAATCCAGAGACTATTGCTCCAATGTTGTAGAGATCTAGCATCTCCATCTCCAGTGGTGGCTTACAGTTCTTTTTATGTCTTTTTTTTTTTTTTTGACAAAAAGTTACATGCTTTTAAATGCACAAATCTTAACTGTACTACTCAATGAGTTATTCCAAATACATAATACACCCTGGTAGCCCACACAATTATCGAAGTAGACTTTTTTGTCATGACAGAAAGTTCCCTAGTACTCCTCCCCAAACATTGTTACCCCAGATGAATGAATGACTTTTCTAAAATTTTTTAACCATATCTTAGTTCTGTTTGTTCTAGAACCACATGTAAGTGGAATCATTGTGTGTGGTGGAATTCCCTCAACATAGTGCCTGTGACAAGCATCCATCTTCTTCTATGATTTTTTTTCTTTTTAATCACAAAATATTATTCCGTGAAGTAAATGTGTTTCTGATTTTTGTGTGTGTGTGTGTGGATAGACATATTGCCAGTCTAGGGTTATTGTGAATAAAATTGTTAGGAATGTAGTTGTAAAAGTCTTTCGGTTAACATGTTTTTTTCTTTCTCTTGGTTAACACTTATGAATAAAATTGATAAGTTGAAGGGTAGGTGTGTGTTTAATTTTATTGTTTTAAAACTGCCAAACATTGTCCCCCATGTGGCTACACAATTTTATACTCCCAGCAACAGGTAGGAGAGTTTTCATTGTGCTTCAGTAGCATTTGTTATTGTAAGTCTTTTTAATTTAGCCATTTTAGTGAGTGTGTATTAGTATCTCTTTGTGGTTTTAATTTGCATTTCCTAAATGACTAAAGCTGTTGAGCACTTTTTTAATGAGATTATTGGTGATTTGTAGATCATCCTTTGTGAAAAGTGTTCTGCTGCTTTTTTTTTGGTAATTGGGATGTTTGTGCTTTTAGCATTGAATTATAGCAGTTTGCTATATAATTGCAATCAAAGTACTTTGTGGGAGTTATGTTTTGTAATTATTCCATCCCAGTCTGTATCTTTTCTGTTCATTTTCTTCACAGTATATTGGATAAGTGGAAGCTTTTATATTCTATACAATTTAATTCATCATTTTAGTAGATATTTCTCAAAGATATGCATATGTTTTCTTCTGGAAATTTTATAGTTTTAGCTTATAAATGTTGGTCTTAAGTTAATTTCCATTTAATGTGAGGTAGGGTTTGAGGTTCATTTTCTTTCATATGCAACAATCTAGTTGCCAGTTGTTGAGATTTTTTTTTACATTGAATTGTTTTGAATCTTTCCTTTAAAATCAATTAACTGTATAAGTGTCAGTCTATTTTGATGTTCCCATTCTGTTCCATTGATTTATGTATCTATTGTTATGTTAATACAACACTTGATTGTTCTGGCTTTGTTTCAGTAAGTCTTAAAATCAGTAGTATAACTACCACAGCTTTGTTTTTCTTTCTAAGGATTGTTTTGGTTATAATGAATTCTTTGCATTTTCTGCATACATTTTAGAACCAGCTTTTTCATTTTAATGAAAAAGCAAAATCCTGCTAGGATGATAAATAATACTGTGTTGAAATTATTATAGGGAAAATTAACACCTTAAATATATCGACTCTGAGTCCATAAGCAAGGTATATCCCTCAACTTATTTGTCTCCTTTATCTTAGCCAGAAATTTTTAGTTTTCAGTGTAGAGGTCTTACATATCTTTGATTAAATGTATAACTATTTTATATTTCAATACTATGTTAAATGGATTTTTACATTTTATTTTCCAGTTATTGTTGAAAGTATATAGAAACACATTTTTTATACTGAACTTGAGTCCTGAAAACCTGCTTAACCCTACTTTTTGGTACTGGTATTTGTTTTGTATTCCTTCAGAATTTCTACATAAAATGTCAGTTGTAGACATATGAAAAAATGCTCAACATCACTCAGCATCCGGGAAATGCAAATCAAAGCTACACTGAGATACCATCTCACCCCAGTTAGGATGGCTAAAATCCAAAAGACTCTGAATGAAAAATGCTGGCAAGGTTGCGGAGAAAAAGGAACTCTCATACATTGTTGGTGGGACTGCAAAATGGTGCGGCCTCTATGGAAAATGGTATGGAGGTTCCTCAAACAATTGCAGATAGATCTACCATATGACCCAGCTATCCCACTGCTGGGAATATGCCCAGAGGAATGGAAATCATCAAGTCGAAGGTATACCTGTTCCCCAATGTTCATTGCAGCACTCTTTACAATAGCCAAGAGTTGGAACCAGCCCAAATGTCCATCATCGGATGAGTGGATACGGAAAATGTGGTATATCTACACAATGGAATACTACTCAGCTATAAAAAAGAATGAAATACTGCCATTTGCGACAACATGGATGGACCTTGAGAGAATTATATTAAGTGAAACGAGTCAGAAACTGGGGGGTGGGGAAGGAGACATAACAACTACAGTTCCTTGAAGTTGATACGACAAGCAAACAGAAAGGACATTGTTGGGTTGGAGGGAGGAGGGGGGGAGGTTTTGGTAATGGGTCACAATAATCAACCACATTGTATATTGACAAAATAAAATTTAAAAATAAATAAATAAATAAAATAATGTCAGTTGTGAATACAGATAGTTTCCCTTTCTCTTTTTTAATATTTCTGCCATTTTATCTTGCCTTCATGTCATGGCTAGGACTTCCAGTACAATGTTGAATAGTAGTGATGAAAGCAGATATCCTAACCTTTAAAGAATCTCTGAGAGAATGTGTTCAATATTTCATTGTTAAGTATGATGAATAGTTTTTAATTTGTTTTGTTTATAGATGTTCCTTACTGAGAAACTTTTCTGGTATTCCTAGATCATTTAGAGTTTTCATCATGATGGTCATTAAAGTTCATTAAACATTCCTTCTGATCATATTTTTTTTCTCCCTTTTTTTGGTTAATATGATGTATTACACCAAATGATAGACCAGACTTCCGTTCCTGAGACAAGTTCCCCTTGGACATTATAAGTTATTGAATTCAAGTCATTAATTTTCTACTAAGAGTTTTTGCAACTAAGAGGCATGTTTCTATAAATGTCTTTTCTTTTAATGTCTTATTCAGGTTTTGGTATCCACATTATGACTACCTTATAAAATAGGGAGTTTTCTTCCTACTATATTTCTGAAAGAATATTCGTAATATTGGTGTTTTTTCTTCCTCATATGTTTGATAGAATTCTCCAGCGAAGAC
Organism: Galeopterus variegatus; assembly: GCF_000696425.1. Classification (NCBI taxonomy): domain Eukaryota; kingdom Metazoa; phylum Chordata; class Mammalia; order Dermoptera; family Cynocephalidae; genus Galeopterus; species Galeopterus variegatus. Next base: position 7,892 of record NW_007732609.1, read on the forward strand.
ACTTGCACGTAGAGTTTTCTTTCTGTGATGGGGGTTTGCACACAATCTCTTTAATAGGTATAGATCTATTCATATTCTCTATTTTCTATTGTCTTGTATCAACTCTAGTAAGCTGTGTTTTTCAAGATGTGAACATTTCTTCTAATTGACCGATTTGTTGTCTAGGACCTTTAATGGAACTTTACCTTTCATTCCCAATATTAGTAATTTATAATGTTTCTCTTTCATTCCTGATAATTTTGTGAGGGGTATTTATTATTTTTTAATCCTTTTAATGAACCAAATTTTGAGTTTGCTGATTTTCTCTATATTTCTCTGTCTTCGTTTCATTGATACCTGTTCTTCTTATTTTGTTTCCTTCTCTTTACTTACTTTGGGCTAATTTCCCCAATCATCTTATCTGGAAAATTATATCGCTGCTTTTTTAATCACTTTTTATTTTTTAATATATGCATTTAAAGCTATCAATTTTTCTGTAAATTTAAATAAATTTATATAAATTTCTCTGGGTGGCCTTAGACTGACCCAGTTTTTCTTGCCTGTAGTTCTCAAAATTTAACTGTAGAATATGCTGAGAATGCACTATCCTGAGACAGAAAGAACTGGCTGTAACTGCCCAGGCCTTGTTCCTAAACCTTCTAGAGAAGGTAGCATCTTGAGTTAGGGAAGAACTGCCTGGGACAGCTGGGCTTTGTTTCTCCCTCCCTCAGAAGCAAGATGTCCTTCAAAGCTTTTCCCAGTAACTCATGTTGCCCCCGAGCTATGTAACCCAGCACAGGCTGCCTTTTGGGGTCTCTCATCTGTGGTGCAAGTAGAGCACACACAGTCAAGACTCCATCCACCCAGGACAACTTTCTTGAGCCTTGGGGGACCAGCTCACAGTGGATCCTAGGCTTCCTTTTCTCTTACTGCCTATCTGTAAGTAATGAATCTGCTTCATGTTACTTCTTGCATGTAAGTGTGTTCTATCTCACTGACTCACACAAATTGGTAACCAATGTACAGTAAACCTGATTTACATCCTGTAATCACAGATTAATCTCTGCTCCATAAATTTACATTTTCCTTATCATTCACATCAAAATATCTTCCAATTTTCCTTATGATTTTTAAATTTAACCCATGTTATTAACAAGTGTGTTGCTAATTTTAAAGATTTAGAACTTCTGTGAGTATCTTGTTATTGATTTCTATTTTAATTCATTTGTGCACAAGGAAAATATTTTGGTATGTTCTCCATACTTTTACACTTATTAAAACTTATTTTATGGTCCTTTATATGGTCTACTTTGGTGAAGGTTATGGTCCCTTATATAGTCTATATGGTGAAGGTTTTGTGTGAACTTGAAAAGTTTAGAAGGAAGAATGCACTCTAAATCAATACTTACAACTCAGTACTATACCCCTAGTAGGTAGAATACAAAGAATAGGTAAAATATAAAAGTTCAGGAACCAAAGTGTGAAATTAAAAGTTGTCCCGCTTACTATCATTCCCAATAACCTACTAAATGTAGGTGAATACATGTTGACCATTCTGCATTTCTATGTTCAGTCGACCTATAATTCCTGTTTCTCAAAGAGGGATGTGTCTCATTACCCTTCATCTACAGCTATCACCCAGTTATTTTGGACTGCTTCTTCCAAAAGACTGGGGCAAGGAAAAAAAATTACCTCCTTGGCAGAGGTAATCAACACTGATATTGAGAAGGGACTAAGGCTAGTGCTACGCCATGTGGCCAATAAAAATAATGTATTTGACACCTAAGTGATCAACCAGAGTCCCTCTTCGTACTTCCTTGCCTAATTTTGATAATAAATCAACAGGTAAAGAAGCCATGATCTGAGCAAGACATGGTAAGCAGAAGCTCAAATCCCTCAAGGATGAAGGTTTGGAAGACTCCACCAGCAGAGGTGCTAAGGGGCAGGGGAAATTGAAATGATAGTAATGAAGGAAAATGGTAGCCCAGAATGTATCTGCAGAAGCGATGGCTATATTTTATCCCACCAACATTCCTTTAGTAAAAATCCCTAGGAAGAAACCAAACAGAATCTAGGAAAACCAGTTTCCATATGGTGTGAACTTATTGTATAAAGCAATGGATCAAAGCAGTGCAAAGAGAAAACTATTTAGAGCCAAGAGCCAAGGCACTCAGCTCTTTGTTGCCAAGAATGTTGTCTGCTTACATCTCTTGGCTGAGTACGCCCTCTGGAAATTGCACTTGTCCCAAAGGAGCTGTCTTGACCAGAGTTACACCCTCAAGGTTAGCCGGCATCCAGTGACCAATTGATGCAGATGAACAAAAACCAAGCCCTCTTGCTTCAATGTGAGGCATCTTTGAAGTGCCATCCCTGTGTCCTCAGCTCTCTGTGGGATCAGCTGAGACCTCTGTTTCCACTGCACTGCAGATCAACCTCCTGCTCTGACAAATCCTACTTCCTTTATAGGTGATATACCTGAGACCACCCCCCAATAAACCACCTGCACTCAAGTTCCATCTTAGTTAGATTTCATTTCCAGAAAACCTAGCCTGTGGCAGTGTTTAGTAATCACTTTTCAGCTAAATAAAAGCAATGAACTATAAAAATGAAATAGCTACAACTACAAATGGTTAAAGGAAGCGAAGAAGAATATCTAACTTCTCTCTCAGCCCAACCCTCCCTCTTCTATAGTTGCTGTTCCCAAGAACAGTCCACAACAAATGACCTGAATGCAAATATCTCCATTTCAGGGTTTGTTTTCTGGGAACCTGATCTAAGACAAACCTGAAACATAGGTTACTGCCATTTTAGTCATTAGTAAACTGAGACTCAGACAGATGAAGTAATTTTCTTAAGGATTACTCAGCAACAAGTAACAGGGCCAGTAATTCAAACCCAGATCTGTTTAATTCCAAAGCCTTTGGCTGTATCACACTGCCTTTCCTCTTCTCTCCAACTGAACATTACCTTATTAGTAAAAGAATCTGCAGTATTTTCAGTTTGCTTTAAAGTAAACCTTCTCTAGCTGACAGGTCTATCAGAACTTGTCACCTCCAATTTAATGCCATGCAGCCTGGTTGGGAGTTGTCAGACATACAGTCAAGCCCAAATGCGTGCTACGCCATTATGCATTTGATGTACTGGCTTCACGGATCCAACCACCACATTAAATACTTAATGCCAGTCAAATTTATTTACTCAGCAACCCTATCCCCTTCAGATATTTCCTTTTATCCATTAGGAAGAAGCTTCCAGGGCTCTTTGGGAGCCCTGGAGTACTCTGGGTACTCTGGGTACTCTGTTCACCTGGGGTAATTCATCACCAATGATGATGTTTTCCGGTCTAGTGTGAGAACTATTTAGAACAGAAGCAAGCCCTACAGAACTGCAAGTTGAGAGGAAAGAGGTGAAATATATTTTTAAAAATAGTTAAAATGTGAGCTTGTAGAAATTGATGAAAGAGCTTTTTTGTTCTGTCTCTTTTTGTCCTACATCAAAATGCTATTTACATTGGCCAAAGTTATTTGAAGACTGATACCAAATCCATCAGCTTTGCTTCTTTTTCACCTTTAAAAATATTATTTGAAGGAAGAGGAAGTAGAAAAACTTAGAGGATAGCCACTCCCTCACCAGTTCAGCAGGGTTTCTGTGGTCACTCTTGTGACTCTTGGCTAGGCTGTTTTGTTTTGTTTTGTTTTTGTAAGACTTCAGTTTTAACTTTTCCCCCACCCTCAGTTGAAGACTAAGAGGTATTGGTTTTTGAATGACACTCCTACATGACTTGTGTGGTCTTGTTAGAAACACATATTAGGGAAATGAAAATAAGCTGGAGCATGGCCAAAGGGAAGCACACAGAGGGCTGAGAGGTGTGGAGCTCATATCATGGCAGGAAAAGCTGAAGGACACAGAGATATGTAGACGGAGAAGATTTAAGAGAGAACAGCAGTGCCATCATGGGGGAAACGTGATTATCTTTGTCCAAATCTCACTCCCATCTTGCCCAATTCAACATCTTCTCACAGGCATTCTCTGTCTAGGAGGGCTCTTCACTACTCTTACTTCTCACTCTTGCTTAGTGAACAATGACTTATTCCTCAGATTTCAATTTAAAGTTCACATCCTCAGGAAGTGCCTTGTCCAGCAACAACAACTCTATGACTACTGTTATCCCAGAATTGGTTAGTCTACCCTATTACATCATCTCATAAAACCTCTGCAGTTTTACTTCACAGCACTTATCACAGTTTGAAACTATATTTATGACATAATTGTCCAATTACGACTGATTTCACCCAATATATTTTGTCCCATTATAGCACAAACCAGTACTATGTCATTTATTATTTGCTCAGGGTCAAGTGTGACCCCCAGAAGTCCACGTACTGGAAACTTGATCCCCATTGTAACAGTGTTAAGAGGGTAGGAAATTCGATTATGGTATTTGAAAGGTGGGGCCTTTGAGAGGTGATTGGATTGTGAGGACTGTGAACTCATCAACGGATTAATCCATTCATGGAGTAAAGGGTTCATGGTAATGAATTATAATGGCTGTGGACTGGTGGCTTTTATAAGGAAAACACATGGGAGAACCCTTGTCATGCTCACCATGTGATACTCTGTGTTGCCATGGGAACATGTAGAGAGTTCCCACACAGAAGAAGGCCTTCACCAGGTGCTTCCCAGCCTCCAAAACTGTAAGAAATATATTTCATTTTCTTAAAAATTACCCAGTTTCAGGTATTCTGTTATAAGCAACAGAAATGAACTAATACATTATTGCATCCTTAGGACCTAGTACAGGGCTTTATACAAATAGTCACTCAATGATTAATTTTTGAAAGAAAGAGCACAAGATGCACAAATGAATGAATGAAAGACTTGGTATGAAGAATTAGATCTAAAGGATAGAAAGCAGAGAGAGCTAAATGGCACATCATCAAAATAAAAACTTCAGTATAATCAGTTATTCATCAGTGCATCTGCCTGCATATATGGGATTGAGCTCCCTGCCAGGGGAAGTATTCAAGAGCAGAGATAAAGATCTGTCTTTAAAAGTTGACTATGTATTGGTTAACCTTGAACCCAAATAATTGCTACATTCTAGAGTTTTAAGATTCTATTAATGTTGTCCTCTTTCCTTTTGTGTGTCAGTCAGGGCTATCCATTTGTATTAGATTTTGACTGACAAGTTCAGTGACCACCAAACAAATCCCTCAGTTCTCACAGTCCTGGCATACCTATGCCATGTCCCATCAGGAATCATCAGAGAACCTGATTTGCTCATTGGAAGTCTATCTTTTGGGGATTCATTTATAAGAGAGTAATTCTCATGTCCTGTCTATCAATCCTGTCTTATAGCAGATGGCTTTAGATATTGAATTTTCAAAACATAGATTGTGGCAATTTTTTCCCACTCCCCTGAGAATGGTTTACATAGTTATGAAAGTTATAAATAAAAATAGCTAATTCAACAGCCAATCAAATGTGATTTCTGAAGGAAACTATTTCCAATTTAGGTTTGTATAATGCACACATAATGAACAGAAAGTAGGGGAAAATTAAGTGGAAAGGAGTTTTTAAAATAAACTAATAAATACAACATAAATAAAAATAAGAAAAAATTTTACAATCAGAGTGGTGGAGCAACACTCAATATGAAAAAATATTCCATATTGTCAAACTTGTTGTTTGTATAATGCACACATAATGAACAGAAAGTAGGGGAAAATTAAGTGGAAAGGAGTTTTTTAAATAAACTAATAAATACAGAATAAATAAAAATAAGAAAAAATTTTACAATCAGAGTGGTGGAGCAACACTCAATATGAAAAAAAATTCCATATTGTCAAACTTGTCCAACAACAGAGTAGGCTAACTTGTAAGTGACAAGTTTTCTGATGGGAGAGTTTGAATGGTGGCTGATGGACATCTGTTAGGGATTTTACATTTTGACTTCTTACATTGGATTGGTGCTGAGTTTTAACGTTATAAAGTCTTTCTGATCCTGATGTTCTAGGATGCTTTTACTTTAGTTTCAAGAGAAGATACATAAATAATTAGGAAATAACACTGTGTCTATATGCTACCAAATAACTGGCCGAGTCTAGAAATACTATTTTACACTGAACAGAGAAGAAAGCTGAATCCCATAGGAGATAAAGTATACAAGGTGCCTTAGTCTGTTTTCTGTCACTTTTAGCAGAATACCTGAAACTGGGTAATGTGTAAAGAAACAATTTATTTCCTACCGATTTGGAGGTTGAGAAATGCAAGGTCGAGGGGGCCCATTTGGTGAGGGCCTTCTTCTTGGTGGGAACTCTCAGCAGAGTCCCAAGGTAGCATGGGGCATCACATGAATATAGGGCAAGAGCATGTGCACGTGATGTCTTCTCCTTATGAATCCATCAGTCTACTCTCAT
>NW_007732609.1:14716-16340 GCF_000696425.1 Galeopterus variegatus
ATAGGGCAAGAGCATGTGCACGTGATGTCTTCTCCTTATGAATCCATCAGTCTACTCTCATGATAATGCATTCATCTATGAATAAATTAATCCATTCTCGAGGGCACAGCCCTCATGATTTAATCACCTCTTAAGGCCCCACCTTTTGAAGGTCATAGTCAGCATTCCCACCCTCTTAATACTATTACAATGGGGATTAAGTTTCAACATGAGCTTTTCAGGACACGAACATTCAAACAATAGAAAAAGTTATGTGTAACAAAATATGTAATAGAATTCTAAGATTTTAACCCACACTTTTCTGACTCTCAAGTTTATGCATTGTCCATACATCAACTAAATGATTACAGAAAGTCAGGACTGAAGATGGAAGCCAAATGGGTAGCATTATCTTGTATCTAGGATATCAAGCATTTAAAACAAGGATTGGGGAAAGAGAGGGACATAATTTGAGAGCAGCATTCAAGGTTCCGAAAGAGGAAGACCTCAAGAGGAAGACCAGAGAAGGGGTCTTGAAGGACTACTCCTTCTTCTTGGAAATCAGAGAGTAAGCCTTAGCAGACCTGGCCAGGTGGTGTCAAGGACTAGACAATGTCCTCAGAGGCAATATGAGAGTTAAACTAGAATCACCACTTCTAAGGGTGACTGAAATTGAATCATCATCCCAAATAGGGAAGGCAAACATTAGGAGTAAAGACCCAAAGCCAAATAAGAGAAGGTTCATAGCAGATGGTGGGGAGAAAGCCAGAGTTGATTCTGGAGGCAAAGCACAGGCAGCTGCAGGGGTTTGGTTCTGGTTCCCACAGCCACAGACATGCGTTATGTAGGCAAGGCAAGAGATGCTTCTGAACAGTGCTAGGAAGAGAAGGTAAGGCAGAAGGTAATTTGCAAGCAGTAGGTGAGGTGGGGATACNGTGCTAGGAAGAGAAGGTAAGGCAGAAGGTAATTTGCAAGCAGTAGGTGAGGTGGGGATACCGTGGCAACAGTTCATAAGTGGTTTAAGAAAACCAAGTTTTTCTGCTGCTCTCATCTTGTCCCTTGAAGTCCATGATATAAAAATTATGAGCAATATTACTAATAGCATATTCTACCATAAGAACGGCCTGAGGCTGCTGAGCAAATAATGACTACTTTCTGCACTGATTAGGACGTGTTCAAGAGCAAGACTATCTGCATCTGCAGGGAGAGTTACGAGTGATTCCAGATAAGGACCACTGAGAAAAGCAGCAGCATTTTCCTAATAAGGCGTAAGAATCACTTATATATATTTTTAACTGTAATGGTCATGATCATTCTAGTGAATAATACATATGCATCAAATTGTTATATACTGGGAGATGTCACTATAGGGTATTGTTTTGTTTTGTTTTGTTTTGCTGCTGCTGTTTCTGTTGCTACTGTTGTTTTCTAAGAGCAATGTAAGAGAAGACAATGCCAGTTCCGTTCAAGCCTGAGGAAAAAAATACTTTCTTCAAATCCTGGTAAATGTATAGATTATTTTTGTTTGTTTGTCTGTCTGTTTGGATATCTTTTGTGCATCTATATGTAAATTTCTTACTTGACTAACTTTGCTGTGATTTTCCTGCAGCTGGAATAGGAATTGTGATGCCACATAGCATGCCAA
>NW_007732609.1:17866-20582 GCF_000696425.1 Galeopterus variegatus
GGAGCGCCGCCGCGCTTCCCAAGCGGCGCACTATCCAGTGTGCCACCGGGCCGGCCCGTCAATCACTTTCTGATCATGGCACTCATCTTCCCTGAAATTTTTCCAAGTTAAAGAAATGGTGCAACAAACAGGGTGTCTGTGACTCCCTGATTTTCTCCTTGCAATCCACTCTACCTGCAATGCTTCCTTCCCTCTCCAATCTCATTCTTTCTTACCAGAAAAGAATTTGCTACTCATTTTGCAAGACACAGCTCAGTTGTTTCATCCTCTCTGAAGAACCTCTTTAAATATTCAAATAGAATTGTGTCTCATTTGTGCTACTCCTGCCATCCAGCACCTATCTGCATTATTGCATTTATATCTTATTTTTATACTGCTTACATATTGTGGTCACTACTAATAGAATGTATTTTCTAAAATAATTAATGTTTTTAAAAACTTATCTCTATCCCTAGAATCTATTGCATAGGTAAGTGCCCAATAAATATTTTTGTAATGAATAATTAAATTATTTAATGAATCATGAATCTATCATTAAGTGCACATTTAGGTAAATATTTGGCAGTAAAGAAAAACACTTTTACCTATAAAATATTTTGCTGGATAGAGCAATTCTCACAACTCCCATTAGATTTTGGATTTAGCAAATTCTACCAAGCTGCCTTATCTTATTCATACAGCTGCATCTCTCTGATAAAGAAAATAATGTACTTTTGGAATCATTCTTTGGTCTTTATAGGTTTTATGCAAGCAAATAAATAACATTATTGTCAATATGTCCTTTAACGTAAAAAGTAAAATATAAACAGACTTATAAAGATCCATCCTGCTTTAATGGAGCAATTTTGTGTTGTTGTGATTCACCCTCGGACTTCACTCAGAGTGATTTTACTTGAATAAATAGGTGAATTTCAGTACAAATACACTCTTGACCATTTAAAATATTATATTAGAAAGTTGACCTTATGGCACTCATTCATTTATTTATTTTATCCATCATCATCATCATCATTTATTTCAACAGCTACTACCTTGACAATGTCAAGTCTCTGAAGAAAAAAAAAATACAAAGTTTATCATTAACACTTGAGATTACTGTCGGAGTAGACTGACCTCTAATTTAAAACTCACAGTATCAGAGAATAAGACCAAATCTCCACAGTATGTTTATTTGTGTTTAATTAGAAGGAAAGAATCTAGAGTCACTTCATATCTCAAGTGATTAATTTCACACCAAATAGGTGTTTATAATTTTCCTGAAGCAGTTCAGTAATGGAAAGCAACAAGGAGTGTCTTCCCTATAAATGATCTATATCAATTATCAGACATAACTAAGAATCTGCTAGCTGGGATCCTGGAATGTAGGGATGAAATGACTTTGTACCTACCCTCAAACAGCTCTCATTTTTAGTAAAAAGTGAGTTAGAGTTAAAAAAAAGTTTTTCACAACCATTGTGGTATTTAATTCTTACAAAAGACAGTAAGAAAATTATCATTACCTTATTTTTCAAAACAGGAAACTAAGGCTTAGAAAGATGAACCAGCATTTGCATTAATGCCGGTAATGATAAAATGGGCTGAAACCTTCTACATTTGTTCCTTTGTTTAATTCCAAATCCTATTCTGTTTCCAACATTCCAGAAGATAGAGACACAGCCTTCTAAAACAAGAAGAAAAAATCCAGAGAGATTCACAGTTAGTTCACATGACTTTAAGGTGTCATTACACTGTATGAGATCTTCCTTTCCAATTTCTTTCTTTTATTTCTCTTTCTAGCAAGGTGTAGGCCTCTTCTCCACACGGACTTCTCTGTGTTAAACAAGTCAGCATACATTATGCCAGGCATTGTGTTGAACATTCTTACATGTGTTGTCTCATACCCCCAAGTAGACTGCCTTTATTGCCTGTGTTAGACATTTGAGAAAATTAATATTCCAGGATAGTAGTTAATTTGTTAATGGCTACTAAGTAGAAAAACTAGAATTCAAATACAGATCTTCTGATTCTTCAGTGCTCTGTCCTCTATTCCATTTGCTGCCTACCAAATTGAATCAGATGATGTCTATCATAGAGTTTAAGAGTATAGAAGAGTAAAGAGCTCATATTACCAAGTTAACCAAACTTGGGTTAGAATCTCACCTGTGCCATTTACTAGTTGGGTGACCTTAGTAAATTTATTACTGTTCTGGACCTCAGTTTCCCTATTTATAAAATGAAGTTAATAATAGTCTTTACCTACCTCACAGGATTATTAAGAAGGGTAAATTAGTTAATGAAGGTAATATTCCTGGCATACAATAAGCACTCCATAAGTTATAAATATTACTACAATGCTACTATATTATTATTTTAGCCTGTAAAATTCTATCAACCTTGTGTCTAATTCAGTTTCCACAACAGTGGTCTCAAAGAAGGCAAAGGTCTGCACTTTTAAATAGAACCAAATGTTTTCTTTGTTCCTTGGACATACCATCAGCAAATATCTCACAGCTAAATGCAGGAACTTGACTATAGTGAAATCTAGCAATGTTACCCAAATTGCAAGAGACTGGAAATTTATCTAGATAACACAAACCAGCGTTCATTATAGTTTTAATTAAATTCTGTTGGGATGTATTATCTACACACTTATCTGTCTTTGAAGTCTCCTGTAAAGTCAAAAACTTTATCTAGCCATAAAAACTAAACAGATTTTGATGACTCTATAGCTGAAAAC
>NW_007732609.1:21439-24133 GCF_000696425.1 Galeopterus variegatus
GCCGAGGCTTGCGGTCCCGTCGCCGGTCCCCGGTCCGGTACGGGGGCAACACTGAGGGTTGGATTCCGTTGCCGGACACGGAAAAAAGACAAAAAGACAAAAAAAAAAAAAAAACAAAAAAGTTCATGGAAAAATAGAATTATAAGATAATACAAATCTTTCCATGAACTTTTGGAAATGCACCCATATTTGTTGTACTTATAATACCCCCTATACTTTTAATATTTAGTATGACCATCTGGAATTTTTTCTAAGAACTAGGTAAAGGTAAACACTACATGTTTAGGCATACAACATCTTTTATATGCCTAAGGGAAAACTGAGAAAAAATAATATTTCCATCCATGACTTCTTTCTGCCATAATCGGCTGGATAGCACAATTGTCCATACCTGGAGCCACCTTAACGTAACATCCACCTCCTATTTGCCTAAACCAATACTCCCACTTAGAGGGCCCTGCTTCCCCTTGTCATATATCTAAGTCCTGCCTTTTCTCCAAGGCCCAGCTAGAGACCTACCATTGCTGAGATCCTTCCTTTTGAGTTACAGCAGCACTGTTGTATGCAGCACTCACTGAGCAGCCATATGCTATCTTAGGAGAACATTTGGCTTCATTTTTGCCAAAACTCAAACTGTCCCTTAAGCAGGTTTCACAATGCTGTATGAGTACAAATAGATTGCTTCTTGGAATTTTTAGAATTTGTTTACCTAAAAAGCAGGAAGCACCGCGTCATGGTGAAAAAAATATAGACTCCGTCATTGCCTAGAACTTAAGCTCAAAGCTACCACTAAAAATGTGTGATTTGAGAAACCTAATTAATCTCACTGAGCTTCTGATGATGCATCTGTACAATGCTATTTATAATGAAATTACTGAGATGATTTAATGAGATAAGTTGTGCGATAAGAATGGCAGTTAGTAATTGCTCAATAATATTTGTCATTCTTTTTTGTCTTAATATTTTGCTAAGGGGAAAACACAGAATTCAAATGCATATCATTTCCTCAAAAAGGTTATTTTCTATGCAGTGACAAATGAGCACTACACATGTCACTTTTAATGATGACCTTCAGGACCTTAACATAGGATATCATGAAGAAAGTTATTCCTTTATACACAGTAAGGTTCTAGCCAATTCCTTTAAAGAAACAATCAGACATTCTGTCTTTGCCCCTTTATAGTTATATTTGTGAAATAACAAACAAGAAATTATTAAAAAATAGTTAAAGAATTAGAACAAGCAACTCATAGATTAAAATTGTCAATAAACAGGAAAAGAGGCCCAACTTAAAAATCCAAATTAAAATAACACTTGAATAATTTTTTGGTTACATTTTTGGCCAAATTTTAAATAAAAGCCTTGCAAGAAAAAGGAAAACTGGACATTATTTTACACAATTGAGGAGTAAGCATTTATATCACCACTGTGAAATGTGATCAGTATCTATTAAAGTAAATGATATGCATACTCTGTGATCAAGTGATTCCACTTCTATGTAAATATAAGTACATAAACATTCTATAAAAATATTACCACAAATGTATAAAGACATATATTTAAGAATACACAATGCAACATTCAGGAAAGTTCTCTGGCTGACTTTGTACCAACCCTGCCCCCTTTCTGGCTTGTAGTTCTCAAGTGAGAATATCTGTAAATGTGCTGGAAATGTTAAATCCTACAATAAGGGAAGACTGGCTAGAACAGCCCAAGCTCTGTTTCAGTCTCGCTTAGAAGCAAGATGTCCTTCAACACTTTAGCCCAGTGTGTTATGTTCTGCCAGGGTGGGCTGCTTTCTGGAGTGCCTCAGTTGTCGTGCAAGGGGGCCATGCACAGACGATATTGCATCTGCCTTGGGCAACTTTCCTGACATTTTCAGGACCAACTCACAATGAATCGGCTTCTGCTGTCCCTTGCTACCTATCTGCAAATAATATATGTGTTTCATGGAGATTGTTGTTTGTATGCGTGTTGTGTCCTGTCAGACTCAGGCAAACTGGTAACTAGTGTATAGTGAACCTGCTTTGCACACATTGTTTGTAATAGCAAAAAGCTAGAAATGCTGCAAATGTCCATCAGAATGGGAATAGCTAAATTAATGATAATACATTCATGCAATGAAATACATTCCGCCAGTAAAAAGAAGTGGACATAGACTGACATGGTATCTACCATGCATGTATCATATGACAAAAGCAAATTGGAAGAGGACAATATGTTAATATGACATCATTTTACTAATCTAAGTATCTATTACTTATTAATATGTAAAGATAAAAAATCTGCAATACAATAAACTGTTGACAACTTTCAGAGATAGGAAATGGGATTGGAGACAATAAAACTTTAACATTTTATTTTTAAAATTGGCACTTTAAATTATTTTTTGTAAATATGGATTTTTCAATGAAAATATTTTAAAAAGTCAATTAAGTTAAACTGTATATGTTGAACACCTGCAGTGTATTTTATATGAGTTAATAAAATATGAACTCCATTATCAAGAACTTCAACATTAAATAAAAAACAGGCAGAAAAAAAGAAGGCTGAAAAAAATAAAATAAAAAACAAGTATTTCTTAGTACATAATATACTTTAGGTATTTTATGCACATTATAAACTTTAATTCCCAAAATTTTTTGAGCTAGATACTGTACTTACTCCACACATAAGAAGGTGGTGTGATTTGCC
>NW_007732609.1:24430-25099 GCF_000696425.1 Galeopterus variegatus
TACTTACTCCACACATAAGAAGGTGGTGTGATTTGCCAATGTTCATCACAGTTATGAGTAGTAGGCCTGAGATCCAAGTTAAAGTCTGTCTAATTGCAAAGGCTATTCACATTTTACATACTCCCATGGAATCAGAAGACAGTAATATGATATCTGAAATTTCCATATCAGTATTCCTAAATTAATCTCTTTCTTGAAATCCAGCTACCTATTCCATATTTTACCTGCATGACTTTCTGTCAAACTCAGTATCTCCTACATTAATTTTTATTGATCCTTCAAATTGTTCTTTCTCCTGGGTGTATCACAGTATGCAGTATTAATATCTACCAAGACACACAATTCAGAATATTTCTGACATCTCCACTTCCCTCACACCTCACCCACCCAAACCAACCAGCCATCGATTCAGCTATCACATTTACTGCTAAAAGGCATTGCAATCTCACCATGGCTCTCGTTCAGCCCTCATCACATTGAGTCCTACCTATGCTGACAGCCACCTAACTGCCTCTGGCCTCCACCGACGCATCCTCTACATGGTGATCAGTGTTCTCTTTCTAAAATAATGATCTGTCGATGTCACTCTCCCTCTGCACTGCTTTTAGAATGAAATCCAAATTATACAGAATGGCATTCAAGCTTATTTAGAAACTTTTCTACTTTTTT
>NW_007732609.1:26830-32125 GCF_000696425.1 Galeopterus variegatus
GGGTTTCATTGGGTTAAAACCAAAGTATTGACAAGGCTGGATTCTTTCTGGAGGCTCAAGGTGAAAATCCATTTCCTTGCCTTTTCCATCTTGTCTCATAAGTGGAAGCTAAGAGATAAAGAAGAAAGGAAAGAAAGACCACAGTGGTGCATTGGACTTGCAAAGGGAGAGAACATACCCAGGGATACAAAGTGGAGTGGGGAAAGGGGGATGGAGAGGGAGGTTGGAGATAATTGAGGAGATAGTTGGATGGGGGACACAGGGTGTAATCACAATTTGTGGTAATGGAAATGCTGCCAGTATGGATCTAGCCATCACATCTTAGGCACGAGTGGTGACAATTTGCTTTGTACCCCATGAATATTCATAACCAATAAAAACAGAACATTAAAAAAAAAAAAAAGGCTGCTCAAATCCTTGGTTCCTGGCCTCTTTGCCCAACCAGCCTTATCAGTATCTTCAAATCTTTCTCTGACTCCAATTGCCTCAATTGCCTCTTTTATTTTAAACAGTGCTTGTGATTGCGTTTGGCACACCCACGTAATCCAGGTTAATCACTTTATCTGAAATTCAGCTGACTATCAACCTTAATTTCCCTTGCCATGGTTTCAGGGATTAGGATGTACACATCTTTGGGGGAGGGGCATTATTCTGCCTACGAAGTGCAAGCATCCGAGAAACAAGAAATTACACTTCGTCTCTTCTTTTCAGGTATTGGGAGATGTAAGCAAACATTTAATAATTGATGTGCTTTCTGTGATGATATGTAAGAAGGAGATTATTGGCTTTTTTTCACTCAGCATGATACACAACCTGGATAAATCTCCAGTGAATTATGCTGAGAGAAAAAAAGACAATCTCCAAAGGTTGCATACTGTGTGTTTCCGTTTATATAATTCTTGAAATGACAAAATTATAGAAATGATGAACAGTGGTTCACAGTGTTTAAGGGGATGAATGAAGGAGGGAAGTGAGTATGATATTAAAAAGCAACAGGAAGAATCTTTGTGGTGATGAAAATATTCTGTTTCTTGACTACATCGATTCCAGTGTCCTGGTTGTGATGTTAGTATAGTTTGCAAGATGTTACTACAGTTTTGAAGATGCAAGATTGGGAAAGCTTGGTGGAGGACACAAGGGAAGTCTCTGTATTATTTCATACAACTGCTTGTGAATCTATACTTTTCTCAAAATACAANGGGAAGTCTCTGTATTATTTCATACAACTGCTTGTGAATCTATACTTTTCTCAAAATACAAACTCTAGTTTTTAAAAAGCCTGAAACATGTGGTAGTTCTATTTTTAATTGTTTGAGGAAACTCCATACTATTTTCCATTACAGCTGCACCATTTTGCTTCCCAACAGTGTACAAGTGTTCCAATTTCTTTACAGTCTCACCAACACTCATGGTTTTTGTTTTGTTTTGTTTTGTTTTGTATTCATTTTTGTTTTCTTAATAATAACCATCCTAACAGGTGTGAGGTGATATATCATTGTGGCTTTTATTTGCATTCCCCTGATGACTCGTGATATTAAGGATCTTTTCATATTCTTGGTGACTGTTTATATGTCTTCTTTGGAGAAACATCCATTCAAGATTTCAGCCCATTTTTTAATTAGTTTACTAGTTTTTGTTTTTGTCTTTTTGTCATTGAATTGTAGGAGTTCCTTATATATTTTGGAAATTAATTCCTTATCTGATAAATGGTTTGCAAATATTTTCCCCCATTCTGTAGGTTGTCTTTTCACTCTGTTGATTGTTTTGTTTGCTGTGCAGAAGCTTTTTAGTTTGATGTAGTCCCACTTGTCTGTTTTTGCTTTTGTTGTCTGCACTTTTAGTGTCATATCCATTTAATCATTGCCAAGACCAATGTCATGGAGTAAGGAGGAAATAGGAAGTTGCTAATCAACAGGATTAATGTTTGAATTATGCAAGATAAATAAGTTCTAGAGATCTGCTGTACAACACTGTCTCTATAATCAACAATACCACGTTGTACACTTAAAAACTTAAGGGGGGTAGATCTCATTTAGGTGTTCCTACCACAATAGAACAAAATTTTTTTAAAAACCTGTGTTCACGTGTCACTTTGCATTCCTTTAATTTCCTAAACTTATTCAACATAATACATGTTCTAATACAGTTGAAGTCTTACCTCAATGAAGATGAAAACCTATTATTTTGTGTTGAGTAGCTTTCTGGAAAATGAAAAAATGATAATAAAACTTGTTACAAATGACTGTTCCATGGATACATTATCTTAAAAAGTGGAAAGTTATTACTGTCTGAAACTTACTACAGTCTGTAATTTTCAATTATAATGAAATAAATTTGAATCAAATTATATTCATTTTTTATAATTAGTGACTTGGACATCTTGGACTCATGCAATTTTGATTACCTATGGAGTGTCCATTTCCCAGAATATCATTCCACTTAACATTTTTTGGTAATAATAGAAATGTCACATCTTCTGTGAGATTATATCAACCACTGTTAAGGCAAAAAACATTAGGAGAACAGAAGATCACTGTCTGAAACTCATGATCAGTTAAGGTTTCTTTCTCTCTTTCACACACACACACACACACATTTCCTTCCCAGACCATGACTTTGACTTTGTCACTCAAACCTGGGATGACATATCCAATGGGAGAATTTGGGGAAAACAACCCTCTTATTATCTATTTCCTTCCCAGACCATGACTTTGACTTTGTCCCTC
Source organism: Galeopterus variegatus (assembly GCF_000696425.1). Lineage (NCBI taxonomy): Eukaryota > Metazoa > Chordata > Mammalia > Dermoptera > Cynocephalidae > Galeopterus > Galeopterus variegatus. The sequence goes on from NW_007732609.1 coordinate 29,557, forward strand.
AAACCTGGGATGACATATCCAATGGGAGAATTTGGGGAAAACAACCCTCTTATTATCTATTCATTCATAACATAGTGAGTAATTTCTATGTGCCTAACAATGAGCTAAGCTGGAGAAATTGTAAATTTAAAAAAAAAAAAAAACCCTGTACTCCTGGAGTTTGTACCAGATTGACTAAAATGGCTGCTCTCTGGAAAAAAAAAAATCCCTGTACTCCTGGAGTTTGTACCAGATTGACTAAAATGGCTGCTCTCTGGATGAATATCTGTTCCTATTCAGCACTATTCCTGCCCTTCTAGGCTCTCTCTTATTCACATATTCTAAGAGCATGGAACACTTCTCTTCCCCAATTCTTTCAGCACAACTATATGTTTAAGTTCTAACAATGAAAGCCAAATGCAGAAGATTAAACTTTGTTAATTTTGTCTATTGTTTGTCTCATTTATATTTCATTGGTTTCTGTTTTTATCTTTTTATTTTATCTTTTATTTTCTCCTTTCTACTCCTTTGAATTTAGTTTGCTATTTTCAATTTTTTAAGTTTCTTAAGATGGAACACTATTGTAGAATACTTTTAAATTCTCATATAAGTATTTAAATCTATAGCTATCACTCTAAATTTTTTAATTTAGTTTAAATTGAAAAGTAATAATTGTAGACCTACCAGACCCCTACCCCACCTGTGCAGAAAGCAGGACCCTGTACTGCACTGCCACTGATGGGGGAGGCACCCAGGTAGGCAGGAGAACAGGCCAGCCACCCACCAGACCCTCCGAGCAGAAGACAGGACCCCGTGCCATACCTATATTTAAACTTAAAATTTTAAAATAGGAGCAACATATCAAAAAAAATTATTCACCATGATTAACTGGGATTCATCCCAGAAATGCAAGGATGGCTCAACATACATAAGTCAATAAATGTGATATATCACATCAACAAACTCAGGGACAAAAACCACATAATTATCTCAGTAAATGTGTAGAAGGTTAGAAATCTTTATTCTCATTTGATTTTGGGTTTGAAATCTTTATTCTCATTTGATTTTTAGAATAGGGTTTTTAGGTAAGGCATGTATGGGGCAAAAGTCCTCAGCCAGGGAGCAAAAGCCCACAGCTATCCAGGCAACAGCCCATCTAATCAACTCTAATCACTGTCTAGGTATGGGGTTGTATACTTTAATGATTTTAGAGCTAACAGGTTGTTGACACACTGATCCTGTTAAGCAATTTTAAAGAATTGCTGTAGGAAAAAATGTGAAAAAATGTTTGCTAAGGGCAAGCTGTTTGTTGGTGGAAACTTTAGAAACAATTATACTTAAATTTATATGATGTTACTAGTTTCCACTGCTTAATCTATACTTAGCCATAGATACGTTTGTCACATTGCCTATGTCTTTGTGTCCTTTTGAAATGATTGTATCAATGGATTTTTCTTGTGAAACTTCATTGTCTTTACAATAAAAAACAGAAGCTAACTTTGAATCAGGGTTGTACCCAGTTTTCTCCTTCTAACAGAGGAGTTGCTGAGATGCAGTCCCTTCAGGCTTCTCACTGCATTCATGTTGCTTTGAGTAATCTTTTTTTTCATCTCCGTTACACAGTAAGAAGTGTAACATAGATGCAGAAAATACATTTGAGAAAATTCAACATCACTTCATGATAAAGACTCTCCATAAATTAGATATAGAGGGAAAGTATCTCAACACAATTAAAGCTATCTATGACAGGCTCACCACCAATATCATCCTGAATGGGGAGAAACTGAAGGCTTTTCCCTTAAGAACATGAGCAAGACAAAGATGACCACTCTCACCACTCCAATTTAACACAGTACTGGAGGTACTAGCCAGAGTAATCAGACAAGAGAAAGAAATAAAGGGCAATCAGATTGGAAAAGACAAAGTCAAACTGTCCCAATTTGCAGAAGACATGATCCTATATATAGAAAAACCTAAAGACTCTATTAAAAAGTCTTAGAGCTGGTTAATAATTTCAGTAATGTTGCAAGATATAAAATCAATGACCCAAAATCAGTTGTGTTTATATTCTCCCATAATGAGCCAACACAATGAGAAATCAAGAAAGTAAGCATTTACAATAGTCATCAAAAAAAATAAAATACTTAGGAATCAATTTAACACAGGAGGTGAAAGATCTCTACAATGAGAACTACAAACCACTACTGAAAGAAACAACTAAAGAAGACACAAAAAGATGGATTGTGAAAATGTTCATACTACCCAAAGTGATCTAGAGATTCAATCCAATCCCCATCAATATACCAATGGCATTCTTCACAACAATATAAAAAAAACAATCCTGACATTCATATGGAACAACAAATACCCTAAATATCCAAAGAAATCCTGAGCAAAAAACAATTGAAGGCATAACACTGCCTGACTTCAAATTATGCTACAAAGCTATAGTAACCAAAACAGCATGATACTCGTATAAAAATAGACACTAGGACCAATGGAACAGAATAGAGAACCCAAAAATTAACCCAGAGACTTTCAGATGATTGACATTTTACAAAGGCAATAAAAATATACATTGGGGAAAAGA
>NW_007732609.1:33236-37217 GCF_000696425.1 Galeopterus variegatus
GCAATCCCACTTCTAGGTATATAGCCAAAGGAATGGAAATCATCATATCAAAGGGATACCTGCAATCCCATGTTCATCACAGCTCTATTTACAATAGCCAAGATATGGAAGCAACCTAAATGTGCATCGATGGACAACTAGATAAGGAAAATGTGGCATATATACACCATGGAACACTACTCTACTGTAAAAAAAGAATGAAATTCTGTCATTCCCAGCAACATGGATGAACGTGGAGAAAATTATGTTAAGTGAAATAAGCCAGGCACAGAGGGAAAATTACCTCATGTCCTCACTCATAAATCAGAGCTAATAAATAAATAAATAAACAAACAAACAAACAAACAAACCATAAAGGAAGGAAAGATGGAAGGAAGAAAAAGAAGTAAAAGGAACAACAACCATAATAATATATTGACCTTTCAGAAGGAGAGAGTAGGCCTGTGGTTATTAGAAGTGGAAAAGCGGAGGGAGGGGGGTTAATGATAAATTGGTTAATGGACACAAAGAATGATTATATATTGTAGTGATGAATGAGATAACAATCCTGATTTGACCATCAAATATTGTGCACAAGTATTGACGGTCTTCTTTGTGCCCCACCAAATTTTATTTTGTTTTTCTCACAAAAAAAAAAAAAACTTTTTATTTTGATGATTTCTTGTTTTGTTTTGTTTTGTTTTTTATGGTCTCTACTTCATTTAGTTCTGCTCTCATCTTAATTATTTTCTTCCATCTAATGATTTGGGGATTGGGTTGTTCTTGTTTTTCTAGTATTTGAGGTGTAACATTCGGTTGTTTATTTGAGGTCTTCCTATTCTTCTGATGTAAGTGTTTCTTGTAATAAACTTTCCACTTAGTCCTGCTTTTGCAGCATTCCATAGGTTTGGGTATAAAAAGTGCTTCTATTTTCACTAGTTTTAGAAATTTTTTGATTTCCTGTTTCATTTCTTCTTTGACCCATAGGTCATTCAGAGGCATGTTGTTTCATTTCTATTGAAGTGTTTTCGAGATGTTCTCTTTATATTTGATTTTCATAAGTTTATATGTAAGATCAATAAGTATGATTTTTGTTTGTTTTTGTGGTTTTTTTGTTTGTATTTATTATGACACATTCACTTAACTTCTTAGATGTGTAAATGTATGCCTTTCACTAAATATAGGACATTATCAGCTGCTGTTTTTTAGATATTGTTTTTATTTAATTATCTCTCTCCTCTTTCTGGTACTCTTATTTTTATGTAAGCTAGAGGCTTGACATGCTTCTAATGATTTGTCCATTAGCTTTTCAATTTTATGCACTCAATTCTTCACTTCATATTAGATATTTTTTATGGTAACAGCTTCAAATCCACTGAAATTTTATCACCTCTATTCTTCTATTAATCCTATCCAGTGATTTTTGTTTTGTTTTGTGTACTCTATTTATTTGTTCTCTTTGATTCCTTTTTTATAGTTTTAGTTTCTCTGCTGACATTTTTTTATCTTTTCATTTATTATAAGCATATTTTCTTTTAGAGACTTGAGCATAGCTATAATGTCTATGTATTAATATCCTAGGGCTGCCATAGCAAGGTACCACCAACTGGTACCTTGAACAACTCTTGAACAACAAAAATTCATTGTCTCACAGTTTAAACCTCTGAGACTAAGGTGACACTAGGATTGATTTTTTTTTTAAAGTCCTCTCTTTTAGCTCTGCTGGTTTACTAGCAATTTTTGGTATTCCATTGCTTCTAGAAACATCACCCAATCTCTGACTTTACATTCATGTGGTGGTCTCCCTGTGTGCATGTCTCTTTCTACAACCAAATTTTCTCTTTTTATAAGGACAACAGGCGAATTAGATTAGGGCCCACACTAATGATCTAATTTTAACTTGATTACCTCTGTAAAGATTCTCTTTCCAAATAAGTTCACATTCTGAGGGTTAGGACTTCAACATATCAGGGAAATGGAATTCAACTCATAACAACTGATTTAAAACACTTGTCTGCTAATCATAATATGTGACTCATCTCAGGGTACCTATTGGGTTTTTGTTTGTTTTTTTCTCTTCAGAATAGATCATGTTTTACGACACTTTAATATACGAAGTGATTTCACGTTGTATTTTGGAATTATAAAAAACAAGGTGAGGACACTTTTGCTTCTCTTATATTCTCTGAAGAGTGTTTTACGTTGTGGGTGTGTATCTTGGCTGGACTTAAGTTGCAAACTGCTTCATTTTATCTAGCCAGTTGTTCTTTTAGCCTTAATTAGAGTTTCAGGAGTCTGCTCCATGCATATCTAGGGTCAGCCAGAGATTTGGGCAGACTTTATATACTAAATTTTGGTTCCACCTCTCTGATTCTCTTTTCCAGGATTTCCTCCTAACTTTCCAGTAGTTGTGATTACCTTGAACTCTGCCCTCTGATTCTTGAAGCCCGTAAAACTTCAGATTTAACTGTTTCATGTGGCACAGAATAAGGCATGCTCTCAGGCTAAAAGCAATAAAAATATGAAATTCACCCACCACTGTTACCTTTTTACAGGTGTGGACACTATTTTGGTATGTCTCTGCTTTAGGCTGACCTCAAGTTCCTTCAAATATTTGTGTTTTGTTTTTTAACATATTTCCAGAGTTTATACTTGTTATCTGTGAAAGGATTGGTCTGATAGTAGTACTGGCCATACCAAATGCCTACATAATGTTTTAACAGTAAAACAGAAGCAGGAGCCTCTATTTGAACTAAAAGATGTATTTCAATTTATTGTTGCTTTGTAGCACAATTCTCCAAAACTCAGTAACTACAATTAGAAGGGATCAGTATCCGCTTCTTTGAGTAAATACCCAAATACCTAGTGAGACCGACTAATGCTTAGTCAGCCTCAAAAGTAAAATCTATCATTTGTCATTATGATATTTCTACCAACTCATGTGCACCTTGTTTTTAGAGGACCAAAAAGAACAGCTTAAGATATTTGCCTTTCTTAGAGTAGACCCTTGACACTATCCTGAGAATCGTGCATACTTATACCCTGAAACCTTTGTGAACTCCTAAATTCACAAACAGATGATTTTTAGGCTCTTTTCTTTACCTCAAATTATATTTATGTTAAGAATAATGAGGTCCCTGGCATAACACCAAATTTTAACCACAGTTTTCACCCATTTGCCAAAGCTTTATCTTCCCTTTGTCAGCAATATTTTATAAACAAAACATTTTTAAAACCTTAGAAGAAGGAGAGAATAACCCAGCTGCACTGAGATGTGATAGACTAACATCATCCACTAGCTTAGTAATTCACAGCTCATCATTCAGGTTTGGGCTTCAGCAGTAGGAATAAATTACCACCGTAGCACTTATTGAGTATTGTGACTGTATGATTTCTTTTCTGTATCCTCTACTAGATCCTAAACTAAATTGACACTGTACTTCTAGTGCCTACGATAGTTGACCTACAGTGATATTTGTTAAATTAATTAATAAGAAGTTAAAAAATAAATGCTAAACTTTAACCAAATTAATATGTTAAAATAAAACCTCTGCTTTTCAGCGTGATTATTATGTGATGATGAGTGCATATGTATGTGATGATTATAAATATATAAATGATTTTACAAGCCATAAACATATTGGATGAGTACATTTTCTGAGACATGATTTACCCGTCCTCTAAAATATACTCCTTCCCCCTAGCTTTTCTTTTGATAAAGCGAGACAAAGGCCTTTCAGAGAACACAATGGACACTAACTCTCTGAGGTCTAATCTCAGGTATTTGATCAAAACTTCTGGATTGACCAAAGAAATGCCATCCACTTATCCACCACCACACAAACACTTTTTCTCAAGTACAGCTCCTGTCATATCACTTTTTTGCTCAGAACATTCATTTTCTTCTTACTGTCTAACATATACAATCCAATCATCTTAAACTTTCTTTCACTTTGGGCCCAATCTTCTGCTTCAACCCATGTTCTATCTAAGTGATCTTGG
>NW_007732609.1:38650-60036 GCF_000696425.1 Galeopterus variegatus
ATTAATTGCTCACAGTGCTGGAGGCTGGATGTCTGAGATTAGGGTGCCCACATGGTTGGGTTCTCGTGAGGTCCCTTTTCCAGGCTGCAGACAACTGATTTCTCACTGTGACCTCACTATGGCAGAAAGAGAATAAGAAAGCTCTCTGGGGTCCATTTTTAAAAGGCAAGAATCTTATTCAGGAGGATTCTGCTCTCATGATCTAATTATCTCCCAAAGCACCACCTCCTAATACCATCACCTTGGGGTGAGGATTTCAACATATGAATTTGAGGGAGACACGATTATTCAATCCATAGCACAGTAGACAAGGTCTGTGTGGCATTTTACAATCACACCTTTTGTATTTGTACCCTTTGGAACTAAATCTTTTATTAATATTTCTGTGAGTGAACTCATCCTCCCACAAAAGGGTTAACCTACAAAGCAATCCCCAAGAAATGCTAAATCAATTAACTTTCCCTTGAAATTCAGTCCATAGCAATCATGTAACATGTAACTGCTATGTTCCCATGATTACTCACTGAACCCTAGTCCCAAACAATAGCTATAAAATTTCTCTAGAAATTTCCATAGCAAAGAGTTTATTTAATGGAGTTATAGGTATCGATGTGAGAAGAGAACCACATGTAACGCTGGCTTAATGGATTCACTCCTTGTCCAGTAATTGTCTGAATACATGCCCAGAAGAATGGCAGAGTCACGTATTTATTTTTAAAATATTTTTATCCATCATCTACTATGTTCAGGCTTAGATTAGGCATGGGAGCTACAAGGAAGAATAAGACACAATTCTTGACTTTAAGGAGTTCATAGTCTAGTGAGGAAAATAAAGCAACCAGTTTAAAAACAATATGATAAATATACAACCATGTGGGGTAAGGGATTATGGAACATTTCTGAAAATAGATAACAGCTGAACTGAAAGGATATTTAGGTGTTACCCAGTGAAGAAAGTGTGTTTGTATTGGTAATGAAATAGGGCAAGGGGTGGTAATGGTAGGGAGATTTGAGTAAAGTGTTCTATTTAGAGGGAACAGTATGTTCAAACTCTTAGAAGGTGGTAGGCAAAAGGAACACAAAAATGAATAAGAAACACAGACGTTGCCCTTGAGGAGTTCCCAGTCTGTATCTGTTCTATAAATGGGTGACTTACACCATGAGAGGTTGAGCTCTGTAAGAGAGAATAAATAAAGTTCTGGGGATCTAACATTCCCTGGGGAGTCAAGAAAAGTTTTACAGAAGAAGGTAATATTTGATTTTGATCTTCAAGCATCAGATATCCTGTATTCTATTACAAGTTGAGTCCCTAATGTTTCTAGTACACAAGTACACTGAAGTGGTTTTAGAGTAATATGAGAGTGAGCACGTATTTCCAAAGTATGTTGAAAACAAACAAAAAATAAAAGCAAAAGCCACTGTTTACCTGAAAGAGTGAGGGGTGAAGTATTCCTATTGATATCTGAGGCAAAAAAATGAGAATTTGTGAAATCATAGATATATCAAATATCACAGGATCAGAAATCATGTAAGGGAATCTTTCATTCAATGAATCTTTCAGCTAAGATTTAAGGCATGACAGGTATTGTAGCAGGTGTTAGGGATATAGACAGGTAGATTTAAAAGGAGACATCTTCCTTCAAGTCCAGCACAACTAGTGAAGGGAGCAGTCATAGGCATGACAGGTATTGTAGCAGGTGTTAGGGATATAGACATGTAGATTTAAAAGGAGACATCTTCCTTCAAGTCCAGCACAACTAGTGAAGGGAGCAGTCATAGAAACATATGAAGTACATAGGATGAATAAGTGCTGTGACGGAGTATGCAGAAGAGACACAGAAGCACAAAGGAGGCACTTAAGCATCCTGGACAGGAGAGGGGAAGAATTGAGTAAACAGGTCAGAGAAGGCTTTCTGTAAGAGATGCTAGTATAAAAGAACTTTAAGTCCTGAAGGTAGCCAGGCGCCAAAGCTGAGGTTGTAAAATAAAGAAAGAAATCCATCATTTATCACAGTCAGTGTTCTAGTATCTGTCATGAAGATGGAGTCAAGAATGTGATGTATTAATATAATCAAGACTCTGCCTGAAGCAAGTTTCTATTGATCTTCCTTCTCTTGAAGCAGGTGAACCACAAGTTTACTTTGATAGCCATGACCAGATATGACAGATGGTGAAATCAAAGCCTGAGGCAATGGAAATCAAATCATATGTATTTGCCTGAATGATCCCCTCCATCCATTGTTTCTCCTGTACTTTGGAGAAATGACAGTTCAGAGACATTTTAATTTCTGATGTTCAGTGTTTTCAGTAGACTAACCATTGAACCACAGACTAGTTAATTTGCAAGAGTCCTGGGTGTTCACATAAGAGCAATTGGAAATACAAAATTTTATCATGGTATTTTCCTAGAGACCATGTATAAAATGAGATGACCTTGTGTTTGTATTTACCCAAGACAAGTGTTTCAGAACAGGGTCTTCTCTGGGCTAATGTAAGAATATGAGAAGACGTTGACTTCTTCTAGAGCCACAAGGCTGAACTTTATCTTTATCTAGAGAAAATTAATCTGTTCAAACCTCATCTTACTTGAATTAAGTGTAATTAAATATAAATTTACACTGCAAAAAAGAAGTTAATATTTTCAGTTGTGCCTTCATTTTCACATATAACTTTAAAGCCATGTAGGGTAAATGCTGAACATAGACCTATTCCCTCTCCCCGTGCATACCAGAGTTCCCCTTACCCCCTGGGAAAATATCCCTAGCCAGGGTAGTTACCTAAGGAAAGGCATGCCCCCTTCAAGACAAACTTAAGAATGGATAAAACAGAGATGCCATGTAAATTAGCATGCTAGTGTTAAAGTACTCTGACACCAGGAGAGTAGCAAGTAGATTAATTAAGCCACTCTGCCAGATCTCCCACGTGTTCTGAGTTGGGTAAGGGTCTACACATAAGCATACAAACGATTTACACCTCTAATTTGATCTGTTCACTATACAACTGTTGTATGTACCCCATGGCAGTACAGGTATCTAATGACCGGCTGCTGTCAGTGACTCCTGTAAGTCTAATAAACAGATGTCTCTTTTTATAATACCAGGTCAGATATTTGGAATAGGAAAACACTATACGAGTGCCCTCTCAGCTTTGGGGTTTCTGCAATATAAGCCATTCTATAAAATAGATAGGATTAGACACATTTTATAGATGTGCAAATCAGAAAAATAAGCCTCAGGTAGGTTAAATGATTTGTCCAAGAGCATGTAGATATGAAATTACATAACTGAAACTTAAATTAAGACATGTTTCTTTCTAAAACCCAAATCATCTCCTTAGTTCAAAAGTCATCCTTCTAAAGAACAAAATCACCATCAATAATGCTTTTTGGTGCAGGAATTGGGTGTAGAATCATAATAAAAAATATATCACTAGCTTATCCTCTAAATAAGTCATTGTTACTGATATTAAGAAAAATTAATGTAGCAAAAATATTATGTTGCAATATTTTAAAATATAAGATAAATGTTATCAGAGCAACTCCATATCAAAAATATTGTCATTTGGGCCTTAGAAAAAATGGGCTGTATTTAATAAAATAAGTAATAAGTAAAGAAAATCAAAGCAAAGTCATGGACATCTTGGGGAAATAATACAAAATAATATCCTATAAATGGACATAGCAAGTTCAAATACAAAGAAACTTTTAAACTCCAGTCTTACTTAATCTCTGTAGCTTTTGACTCTGTTGACTACTTCTTCCTTCTTGAAGCCTTCTCTTACCTCTGCTTCTGTGACACCACGTCCCTTACTCCCCTCATGTCTCGTGAACCATTCTTACTTAATCCCTTCTGCCTCTGCCTGATCTTTAGGTGCAGCTATTAGCCTAGATTCTATCTTGGCCTATTGCTTATTTTACTATACATGCTTTTATTAATTAACCTCTTCTAACAACAAAGTTTTAACTTAAAAAACATGCTCCTGTAATCCAAATTCACACATCCAATCCAAGGCTAAAATTCCCATTCCTCTCTCTGACATACCAGTCTGTATGTATGCTTTCCAAAACAACATTTTGGTTAAGGAAAAATAGAGCAGATTGAAAACTTCCAAGAAGGATTTCTAAAAATGCATTGAATTATTAAGTGACTGGAAATTTAAGAAACCAGAGAAGACTAAATATGAGTGCCTGAGATGAGGACCCCCATTATGAATTCAATGGGCCTAGACAGAGTTGGAAGAACTTGAATTTGTGTTTTCTTCTCCGTTCTCACCTGTGGTTAGTCTATAAAAGCTACAGTTTCTATTCTAAGTGATTTCTTATCTCCACTTAGATCTGTAAAGACCAAAGCAAAAAAATGCAGCTGTTGAACAAATATCCCATTGCTTCGCCTATGTCTCTAATTCCCTGGTCTCATTTTTCAGAAAACCAACTTTCTCTTTTCCTGTCTGTCTCCAACAAATACATTTGAGAAATTCTTTCTTGCTGATTGAATTAGGCCCTGCAAATTAATACTCTGGAGTCTTTTCCTTTCACTTCCACTTATCTCTAGGAAATTTGTTCAGATTATTCGCCATTGAATTCTCGACAAATACATTTGAGAAATTCTTTCTTGCTGATTGAATTAGGCCCTGCAAATTAATACTCTGGAGTTTTTTCCTTTCACTTCCACTTATCTCTAGGAAATTTGTTCAGATTATTCGCCATTGAATTCTCTCAATTCTTCTCACTGTTAAAGAGCTGTGATTGTCTTTTCAGCATCCTATTTTCTAAGGCTTCTTTGTGGAAAATGGCAGAGAGAAATCTCTTTAACTGTTAGATCAGTAAGTATTAATGTGTTTTCAACTAAAGTTCATTAATTTTACCCTTTAGTTTCAGTGCCGTCAGTCCTACCGTAATTTAAGACATATCCTACTAATACTAGTTTATTCATTTATTAATTTAAAAATTATTTATTGAATTTATAATGTGCTAAAAACTATATTAGATCTTAGAGATGTTAAGATAGACTACACATGAAAACTTCCTGAAGAGACTTAGAATCTTGAGAAAAGAATGTAAAAAGATGCTGTCACATAAGTAATAAAATGTATTTGTCAATAATAAAATTATGTGAGTGATCAGATAAGAGTACAAGTATGATAATTGGGCAGGCAGAGATAATGTCCTATAAAAGTAATACTTGAACTGGAGCTCTCTATGCAGACTAAGTGTAGAAGTGTATTTAAGGCAGAGGAAGAAGCATTCTTCAGCCACAGATATTTATAGTAAATCCTTCAGGGGTATATGGCAAGCTCAAAACAATCCAGTTTCTTTCATAATCTATGATATTGACATAGGTGTGAACCATGGAGCCAAGTTTGCACATCCCTGATGTTAAGTTCATGGACCTGATAAGCACATTTAAACTAAGTTAGGCAAATACAATTTTATTTTATTTCCAAATAATTTTGATGTAGGACCTTAAGAAAGTCATATTTCTCTATTTACATGGCTGTAGCTTTTAACACGTGAATTCAGTAGCTCTGAGACAGCAGCTATGTCCCACCATGTCACCTGAGGTTATAGAAAAAGAAAAATTGAGACACATGGAATAAAGCAGAAAAGAGAAATGAGGGCCTGACCATCTTCCAGACATTCATTTCAATCCTTCTGATGCCCAGCTGTTACCTAGCTCAAAGGTTCTGGCTGATGCTTCTATGTCCTTACAATAAATTTCCACTTTTTGGCTTAAGCAGGACAGAGCTGGTTTCATTACTGATAGCTAATGAGTTCCTACTAATCCAGGTATTAAAAAGTTGGAGCCACACGTTTCAAGCTCCCAATGGCCAAAACTGGAAGAAATGGAGTGGTAAAATAATGTAGTATTGGATGATAATTCAAAATATAATATTAATATTCATAAAACCATAGAAATATAAATAGATAGATAAAGGAGGGTAAGGAGATAAACTGTTCTTACAATGGAATTCTAAATAACAAACTGCATATAGATACTCCTCCATGCAGGAGGTAGAGTTTGATCTCCCCTATCACCCTTGAATGTGGGATTGTCTAGTGACACACTTCCAAATACTAGATTATGGAGAGGGAAAACTAGTAAAATTACAGTGGAGAAATCTGGCAAAAACTACCTTAACCATGTGGTCAAGGTTAACATCACCAGTGATAAGTCATATTGACAGCATATTCTCCTTGATATGATGTATGACAAGAGTATTTCACTTCTGTGGTATTCCACACAAAACCCCATAACCCCCATCTAATAATAAGGAAAAACATTAAACACACCCAAATTGAGGCACATTCTGCAAATATCTGACTGGAACTCCTCAAAAATAAGAAAAATCTGAGAAACTGTTACATGGCAGAGGAGACTAAGAATGTATGACAAGAGTATTTCACTTCTGTGGTATTCCACACAAAACCCCATAACCCCCATCTAATAATAAGGAAAAACATTAAACATACCCAAATTGAGGCACATTCAGCAAATATCTGAATGGAACTCCTCAAAAATAAGAAAAATCTGAGAAACTGTTACATGGCAGAGGAGACTAAGAATGCATGATGGTTAAATGAAATGCAGTATCCTGGATGGGATCTTGGATGGGATCCTGGAACAGAAGAAGAACATTAGTGGAAAAACTGTTAAACCCTACATGAAGAACAGAGTTTAATTATCAGTGTTATGGCTCGGATGTGGTTGGTCCCCACCAAAACTCAGGTTGAAGTTTTATACCCTACGTGGCAATGTTGAGAGGAGTTTGCATTATGGGGGGTGAATCCCCCATAGATAGATTAATGCCCTCCTGTAAGGGTGCTTTCTTATTTATGGGAATGGATTAGTTCTCATGAGAGCATTTTGTCAAAAAACAGTCTGGCTTCCTTGGTTTCTTTCTCTTGCATCGTCTTTCACCATGCAATCTCTTTGTACACATCCACTCCCCTTCTGCTTTTGCCATGAGTTGAAGCAGCATAAGGCCCTCAGCAGATGCAGCTACCCAATTTTGAACTTTCTAGCCACCAGAATCATGAGCCAAATAATCCTCTTTATAAATTACCCAATCTCAGGTATTCTGTTTAACAGTAAGTGGACTAAGACAGAAAACTGGTACCAGGAGTGGAGTGTTGCTATACAATTACCTGATAATGTGGAAGCAGCTTTGAAACTGGGTAATGGGTAGTGATCAAAAGAATTTGGAGAAGCAGGATAGAAAAAGCCTGTATTGCAGAGTGATGCTGGTGAGGGCTCAGGAGAAGACAAAAAGATAAGGGAAATTTGGAACTTCTTAAAGATCGGTTAAGTGGTCTTGACCAGAATGCTGATAGAAATATGGACAGTAAAGTCCATTCTGATGATGTTCCAGATAAATAATGAAGAATAAGGTAATGGGAATGGAAAAAAAAAAAAACCCATCCTTGTTACATCATAGCAAAAAAATTGGCTACATTGTGTCCATGCATTAGGTCTTTGTGGAAGGCCAAATTTAAGAATGATGAATATTTGGTAGAAGAAATTTCTAAGCAGCAAAGCATTCATGCAGCTGTGCAATTATTTTTAACAACTTAAGCTGTGTTATGGCAGCAAGGGGATGGCCTAAAGGCAGAATTTATAATTAAGAGGGAGCAGAACATAAAAATTTGAAAAATTTATAGGCTGCCTATGTAAAGAGCAAAATAGCTTGTTCAAAAGAGAAAATCAAGTGTGCGGCAGCCCTGAGACTGCTCATATTACTGGTGCAAGTCTCAGAGCCCAAAAGCCAACGAACCTGCAATCTGATATCTAAAGGCAGAAAGAGAGAATATATCCTGCTCCAACAGGAAGAGAGAGAGCAGAGATCGGGAATCACCCTTCTCTGCCCTTTTGTTCAGCTGGGCCCCCAGTTAACTGGATAGTGCCTATGCACATTGAGAGAGGGTCTTAATTTCTCAGTCGACTGATTCACGTCAGTCTCCTCTGGAAGCATCCTCACAGACACACCCAGAGACAATGCTTCACCAGCCATCTAGGCATCCTCAATCCAGTCAAGTCAACACCTAAAATTAACCATCACAAGTACTAACTGTTTCTTGATTTTGACAGATATACCATGGTAATGTAAGATGCTAAGTTTAGGGAAAAATGGATGCAGGATATAAACTCTCTATTCAGTCATTGCAAATTTTCTGTAAATCTAATATTATTCCAAAATAAAAATGGTATGGATAGAGTGCAGGATTCATACAAGGGCACAAATTTTAAGATCAAAGAAGTAAGTGAAGACCAAATTTTAGTGAATTGTCTTTGCCATAAAAGATGATGAGAACTCATCAAAGGAGTGAAACTATCAGACCTGTCTTTTAGAAACAGATTTTTGCAGAAGATATGCAGGAGAGAAATCAAAATTTGAAGAAAAGAGCACAGCTGCAGAAGCATTACAAAGTCCAAGTGAAAGATTTCAAGGACCTGAATTAGAGTGTCTGTTGCTGTGGCACTACTTGCTGAGACCAAGACCCAAACAAAAGCCCAATTACCCAACCAAACATGTGTAACCAAGTCATTAAAGCTATTTTTCAAAGGTCAGAAAGACATCTGATATATTGGGGCAGACCCTAGCTCTGAGACTGTATTACTGGTCTAAGATCATTAGGGAGGTTTAATTTTCTTTATTGATTTTGAAGAAGCACTTCAATTCACCTTTAAATATTCTTCCCCTCTCCCCCTTTACATTATAAAATTTCCATCAAAGTCCTTCGGGCTTTCTGCATGTTCCTTCGAAATCAACTTCCTTTAATGTTTCTTCCACTTAGTATTTAAAGTCTAATAATATTGTGGTCACTGGTATTCCCCAGAGTCTAACCCATTATCATAGTTGGCTTTTTTCCTAGTATGCTCTTAGAATAGCAACTGACCAGTCTAAGAGCAGTCAGGCTTCCCAGTGTGAATCTAAGAAACCCAGCCCTGTTCTCAAACCCTGACTTTCTGTAGTTGGTTCTTAGGTGTTCTGATCAATATCTGAGTAATTAAAATTTCTCATGATCAAAGTTGTGACCTTTGCATTGGCCAGGCTTATCAGTAAAAACATGTCTTGATCTCCTTGTCAGAAGCTGCCTGGAGGTTTGCACAGCAATATCTCTAAGCTCCTGCCTCCCTCCCCTGTCCTTGACTTTGCTTCATGCAGTATCTGCTGTGCCAGTAAAATCATGCTGTAAATGCCCTTGGCTGCCTCAGCTAATCCCCAACCAGCACCACCTCCCATCCCTCTTCTGTACTGCTATTTAAATTCTTTCTCAACTACCATTTTAAATACTCTAATATTTTGCTAGTTCAACCCTATGTCTGACTGGTTCTCCTTTTATGAGTCTTTATAAGCATGAAATTCAAATTCAATAATTTAATTTTGTGTGATCTGGGTATTTGGTGAGCATCATCACCACTCTCAGCTTCCACCTTCTGATCCATAAATAAATGAAGCACCTTCAACGCAAAAATCTCTTTGACCCCTGACTACAGTTACTATATGTCCTTATTTTACATTTACCCAACAAATGCCGACTGAGTGACTCCTATCACCAGGCACTGTGGAAGGTGCCAGGACAAAACAACAAATAAGAGAGACAGGGTCTCCTGCCATTATGGATTGTAAACTTTAGTGCTGGAAAAAGCAAGTAACTGAGCAATTGTGATAAAAATTGCAGTTAAATAAAGACTTGTTTATAGCTGTGTAAGAACTGCCTACCTAAGACAGATAACTAGAGTCTACTGAAACATATGTATTGATCTAAATTCTCATCTCTATTGAAGTTTAGGAAAGACATTGCTATCCTGGGGCTAAAATAAAGACTTGTTTATAGCTGTGTAAGAACTGCCTACCTAAGACAGATAACTAGAGTCTACTGAAACATATATATTGATCTAAATTCTCATCTCTATTGAAGTTTAGGAAAGACATTGCTATCCTGGGGCTAAACAAAGATAACCGGTTACTCAAAAAGTGTATGAAGGTCCTTCTCCCCAGATCTCAGGCATATGGAGATCATATCTACATTCCAGTTCACTTTCTATACTGCGTTTTGTGCTCAAAATTCAAAACCACCTCTCTGGCCACTTCCTCAGTGCAAGGCAAAAAAATAGAAATATAAAACCCTTCAGCAGCTCAGAGTTTCTTAGGGAACTAAATTCACCCTGTAGACTGGACTCCATCAACATTCTTTATTTCCAAATGTTAAATGCTATCCAATTTCAACCTGTTTTCCCAGATGTGCTGGCAAGAGTTGCTACAGGAAGTACTGTATCTTCCACATCATCAACTCATTCAATCTTCCAAAATATTACTCTTATTGAGCCTCTATTGTATGGTATGATTAAAGAGGAGAGCTAAATCTCAGAATCTACATATATAAAATGGTCAACCTGCAAACTCAGGAAAATCCAAAATTTTTACTCAAAGCAAGAACTCATGAATGTAGTTGTTAAGTGAGTGTGGTTCACTTCATAGAATGTAGTGAATAGCAGAGCAAGCCTTAAAGCTTACTGCCCCCCATCTAACCTAGAGATGAGAAAGGAGGAACCAAAAGACTTAACCAAGTTTCTGTGTCACATAGTTAATAACAGAGCCTAAACTAAAATCATTATATTATTGAGTCTCAGGTGTAAAGGACAACTAAAATCTTGTGATAATAGCCCACAGCAGACATTTATTGAATGTTTACTAAGTTCAAGGAACGGGGCCGGCCCCGTGGCACACTGCTACAGTGCGCCGCTTGGGAGCGCGGTGGTGCTCCCGCCGAGGGTTCGGAGCATATGGAGATCATATCTACATTCCAGTTCACTTTCTATACTGCGTTTTGTGCTCAAAATTCAAAACCACCTCTCTGGCCACTTCCTCAGTGCAAGGCAAAAAAATAGAAATATAAAACCCTTCAGCAGCTCAGAGTTTCTTAGGGAACTAAATTCACCCTGTAGACTGGACTCCATCAACATTCTTTATTTCCAAATGTTAAATGCTATCCAATTTCAACCTGTTTTCCCAGATGTGCTGGCAAGAGTTGCTACAGGAAGCACTGTATCTTCCACATCATCAACTCATTCAATCTTCCAAAATATTACTCTTATTGAGCCTCTATTGTATGGTATGATTAAAGAGGATAGCTAAATCTCAGAATCTACATATATAAAATGGTCAACCTGCAAACTCAGGAAAATCCAAAATTTTTACTCAAAGCAAGAACTCATGAATGTAGTTGTTAAGTGAGTGTGGTTCACTTCATAGAATGTAGTGAATAGCAGAGCAAGCCTTAAAGCTTACTGCCCCCCGTCTAACCTAGAGATGAGAAAGGAGGAACCAAAAGACTTAACCAAGTTTCTGTGTCACATAGTTAATAACAGAGCTTAAACTAAAATCATTATATTATTGAGTCTCAGGTGTAAAGGGCAATTAAAATCTTGTGATAATAGCCCACAGCAGACATTTATTGAATGTTTACTAAGTTCAAGGAACTGTACTAAGGCTGCTCCTCCCTACCTCATTGCATCGTGATAAATATTAAATGCAATAATAGGTGTGAAGAGTAGAAGAAACTGTTAAGCACTTAACAATTTTAAGTATTATAAGGGTAAATGGAATATTTGAATCATTAGAACTTCACCCATTTTTGTCAAGGTGAGATACCACAAAGTTTGACAAAACATTTGCTGAATGAATGAACTAGAAAAACAATAAAAAGAACACAAAACTTCACTATAGAAATAATTTTATGAACTGCCTATTCATATCTTCTTGCTTTGTTTGTCTTCTTATTTCAGTGTAATTGAGCAAGTATCTATTCATCTGTACTGTTCACTTAGCATTAAGTAGCATACTGGAGAATAATAAATAATATATAGCAATGTCATCATATCAAAGTAGAGTATGCATCAAAGCCTAAAGAGCTCTTAAGAATTTTGCATAATCATATTCATCAAAGGTAAAGACTATGGGATAACTACGTTGGGGAAAAAAGGCAGAAATCTGTGCATATAAGGTTATATTCTATCAATTAAATATTTTTACTATTTAACCCAATAGACCTCTAAACATGGAGTAAAATTATAGCATGTCAGATTCATAAACAAGTTGAGAATTCATACCTAAGATGAGTTTTGTAGAAGTTAAGTTTATTTCCTGTTTTCAAAGAGATACCAAAGCAGTCGAAACACAAGTCAGGGCCGGCCCGGTGGTGCACTCGGTAGAGTGCGGCACTTGGGAGCGTGGCGGCACTCCCGCCGAGGGTTCGGATCCCATGTAGAGACCGGTCCGCTCACTGGTTGAGCATGGTGCGGGCGTGACACTGAGGGTTGCGATCCCGTTGCCAGTCGTGATACGGGCACAACACCGAGGGTTGCGATCCCGTTACCAGTCACGAAAAAAGACAAAAAGAAAAAAAAAAAGAAACACAAGTCATACTGAGTCGTGATACGGGCACAACACCGAGGGTTGCAATCCCGTTACCAGTCACGAAAAAAGACAAAAAGAAAAAAAAAAAGAAACACAAGTCATACTGGCTCCAAACACAGCACTCAAGGATACTATCAGGATATGGTTAGTGTTTACATAGTCACAGTTTTATACAAGTCGAGAGTGTTCCTACTATGGCCACAAAACCCTTAAAGCTAGATTGGGAAATCTACCATAAAAAAGCAAAAAGAAAAATGAACTTAATGTGACAATACCTTCTAATAATGACAAACGTTTACTGTGCTTCCTCTGTGCAGACACTGATCCAGGTATTTCACAAGGTAATAACTCAATTAATCTGCATGTTAACCCAATGAGATGAGGAACATTAATATCAGCATGTTATAGATAAGAAAACTAACTTACATAGAGGTTAAATAAATTGCCTATAATCAGACAACTAGTAAGTAGCTGCAGAGTCCACATTTAGTATATAAATTACAATAACCTTTACCACAGCTGCCTGGCCCCAGATCCATGCTTATACTAACAAGGTTTGCTATTTATCTGTATTACTCCTCATCATTATTTTCTTCTTTCTACCTCCTACAATTGAAGAGGAGAGTCTCTTTATGAACAAGGCTAGCTAGCATCTCTTCCTGTACCCAATTCCAACCAATTCTTCATCTGCAAGGGTGTTGTTTTATCTTCTCCCTCTATTGCTTCTATGTCCTCTTTCATACTCTTCCTTTAAATCAACATTCAAATATATTCAGTACTTTCGCAAAACCCTCCTTCAACTCACACCCTTTCCCAAACACCATCATATCTCTCATCTTCTTCACAGCCAATTATTTAAACCATTTCTGTTTATAAAAACTTTTTCTTCTTATCAATTACCCATTGATGCTACAACCCATTGAAATACACTTTAGTTATATTTATATATTGGTTACTCCCCAACTCTAACTCTATAACCGTAAGCTCTTTCCCAAGCTCTAAATCTATAACCTCACTGATTTAATTGCCTGTGCCACTAGGATAACCTCAGATACCTCAAACTCAGTGTATGTAAAACTAAACTTCTCTTCTCCTTACGTGGCCAACCACGGTAAAGGACGCTACCATCGAGGCAATCTAAACTTTATCTAAAGTGCATCTCAAACCTCTTTCAGCCTCTACCTATTACCCAGTTCCAAAGCCACTTCCATATGTTTTTGGTATAGCTACAGTAGCACCCCACTCAGTACCAAAATATTGCTCAAGCCAGAAATATGAAAAATCTTGAAATCCTTCCTCCTACTCCTTACTGCTTTCTCCCCACCTCTCACACATTTTCTGTCTATCACCAAATCCTGTCAATTCTACCTCCAAAATATCTTTTAAATCAGTCCACTTTTCCCCATCTGAATGCTACTAGTCTTGTTTAGGTCACCATTAATTATGACTGTATATTGGTTTTCTATTGTTGCCCTAGAGAATTACCACAAACTTAGTGGCTGAAGACAACACTAATTTATTTTCTTACAATTCTGTAGGTCAGCAATCTAACATGGGTCTCACTGCACTAAAATCAACAGATCATCAGGGCTGTGTTTCTTTCTGTAGGTTCTTGGTGAGAATCCATTTCCTTGCCTTTTCCTTCATCTAGAGGCCACCCACATTTCTTAGCTTATGGTCCCCTTCCTCAGTCTTCAAAGCCAACAGGGTAGCATCTCTCTGACCCATCTTTTGTCCTCACATATTTTTCTCTGACCACAGCTAAGAAAGATTCTCTACTTTTAAGGATCCATGTGGTTAGATTGGGCCACCAGGATAATCCAGGTTAACCTTTACATTCCAAGGTTCTTAGCTTAATCATGTCTGCAAAGTCCTTTGAATGTGTCCCTCCAATTTCATGTGTGAGAAATGTAATCCCAAAATTCATATGTCGATTGGAGGTGGGGCATTTGGGAGGTAATTAAGATTAGATAAGGTCATCAGGGTGGGGCCCTCATGTTGGGACGCTTGACTTTGAAAGAAGAGAGACCTGAGCTGACAGACACACTCTTCCTCTCCCACCGTGTGATGCCCTTCACCATACTATGACAGAGCAAGCAAACCTAACCAGATGCCAGCACTGTGCTCTTGAACTTTACATCCTCCAAATCCATGGGTTCAATAAACCTCTATTCTTTATAAATCACCCAGTCTGTGTTATTTAGGTATAGCAACAGAAAACAAACTAAAACAGCCATGTTAGTTTAGTTAGAAAATATTCACAGAATCCAGGGATTAGGATTTGAATATCTTTGGGGGGCATTATTCTGGCTACCACTCTCTTTATTACTCATATAGCTTCCTAACTAATGTTTCCACATCTACTCTTTCCCTCTCCAATATATCCCCTATTTGCCACTAAAATATTCTTCACGGTGCAAACACATGGTTTAAAATCTTTGAAAAACTTCTCACTAATCTCCAGATTAAGTATCCAATTACGCTAGATAAACCAAGCACAGAAAGAGGGAGCCCAGGTAAGAGAGCTATTTGGCCCACTGTGCGTATTCATATAAGTATCACTTTTTTTTTTATCACCAAATGAGACTATTTCTAGTTGAATTTTTATCATAGGATTATTACTTTGTCAGTGCAAAATATTAAAATAGGACAGAACTTGGTAATTTTTTCTTTCATTTTTAACATATTCTGGGAAACTCAGAAAACAAATGTCACATCTAAGATGTCCTACTCCTCACTGTTTATACGTCTCCGCGGCCCAAGCTGCTCCCTGCCTCTCAGCCTCCTCTCCGGACACTTCACTCTTGCCCCTCCTATCCCTCACACTGTAAAACTCAATCTTCTTAAACTCCTTCCAACAGCACATGTCAGAAGATACAGGAGGTTGGATCTATGCATGATGGAGTAAGCACATTTACCACTCGTTTTCTTCCAGAATGTCCTGGCCTGAACTCAACACAGCTTCAAACAACGAAGTAAAAACTACTACCGAGAGAGCTCCAGCAAAATCCCTCCAGCACTGGGAGTAGCAGCTGGAAAAGGAAATCTTATCCACACTGAAAGGGTGTAGAAATCATCCTTTTCTTCTCTTTTTTTAAACTCCATTTTCTTGTAACCCAAATCCTAAGTAATCCCATGGGGGCAGGAGTGGGGTTGAGGGTAGAGGACTAGAGCCCATGTTGGAAACTCACAGGAGCCAAAACTCTGAAGGAGTAAAGTTTTTCTCTCTTTTTAGGGGACTGCAGCTCCAACAGGATAAGGTTGACCTTTAAAAAAAGGCTCCAGGAAACCAAAGAATAGTAGGTAGAATAACGAGGGAGAAGACCCGGGGGGGAATGACCCCATAAAGTTGTTTGTAAACTCTGGGCTCACTACGTGCAACAAATGTGTGGATCTGACACCAATTAACATATCTAAAACTGGGGCCGGCCCGGTGGCGCACTGCTACAGTGCGCCGCTTGGGAGTGCGGCGGCGCTTCCGCCGAGCGTTCGGATCCCACATACAGACCGGTTCCCGCTCACTGGCTGAGCGAGGTGTGGGCGCAACACCGAGGGTTGCGATCCCGTTGCCGGTCCCGGTCCGGTACGGGCGCGACACTGAGGGTTGCGATCCGTTGCCGGACACGAAAAAAGACAAAAAAAAAAACCATATCTAAAACTTTGAGAACTAAACTAAGAGATAAACCACAACCCAGGTCTCATACCGTCCACTGGGTGGTGCACATTGGAAACAGATGTGAAGCACTCTATAAAGGCTTTTAAATCTAAACTGCCTTTGGAATCACAGCCCACAGAAGCAGGTTTGGAACATGCAGCATAAACTAAAGTGGGTAGATTGCCAGCTAAAACAAAAACATCAACATTTTCCATAGAATTTAAATAAGACCCAGAGTCATAACATAATAATTGTAATGTTCAGGATTTAATTCAAAATTACTCAGCATTTGAAGAACCTTGAAAGGTCGAACTCTCATGGGAAAAGAAATCAGTAGATGCCAAAGCCAAGAATGACACAAATATTGAGATTCTTGTCAAAAGATTTTCAAGCAGCTATAAAAATACTCATGTGAGAAATTCTAAAAATTCTTGAAACAAATTAAATTAGGAAACATTGAACTTTCAGAAGGGAAGAACAGACCTATAGTTATCAGAGGGGAGGAAGGGGGAGACTGAAGGTGGTTAGGGAGTAATTGGGTAAGGGACACAAAGAATAATTATGATTTGTAATAATGAACATGCTAATAATATTGATTTGATCATCATATACTGTATACAAATACTGAGAGTCAACTCTGTACCCCATAATATATGTATAATCAAAAATAAATTAATTTTAAAAAAGAAAATTTCAGCAAAAAAAATATATAAAGAAACTAAAGTGGAAGTTTGAGAATGGAAAAATGCAATAACTAAAAGTAAAGGAAAAAACTCACTGGATGGACTCAATAGCAGAATGTACATGACAGTAAAGAGAATACTTGATTTTAAGTTAACAGAATTTATGTAATATAATTATCAGATAAAACATTTTTTAAAGTGTGAACAGAGCCTGAGAAACCTGAGAGACAATAAGAAAAGATTTAATAAGTGTGTCCTTGGTGTTAAAGAAGGAGAAGAAAAGGAATGTGGTACTAAAAAGTATTTGATGAAATAATGGCTGAAAACTTCCCAAGAAGAAAAGAAAAGGAATGTGGTACTAAAAAGTATTTGATGAAATAATGGCTGAAAACTTCCCAAGAAGTTTAATAAATTAGAAGCCCATAAGTCCACAGAAGAGAGAGAGAGAGACTCATCTTTATTGTAGTAGGCAAATTACTACATGCAGAAGAGTGATGGTTTTCAAAATGAACAATGAATGCTAAAACCAGTAGAAGAAAGTTTAATGAAGGAATGGTTATTTACACAATATAAAAGTATCTCTTGACAAAGTATATTTTAATTACAAATAAAATAATGTTAAATTTTTAGTGGAGAAACCTGATAGACATCACTTTAACCAAGTGATTAACGTTACCATCGCTGTAATGGGGACTAACTGGCATCATCTGCCCTCTCTTATGATGCACCAAGAATGGCACGACGTTATGTCTTTGATTTTCCTACCAAAAATGTATGATATGAATCTAAACATGAGAAAATATCATATAAATGCAGATTGAGAATATTCCTCACCTCCCCAAAAGAAAATTGGACCGTGCTCTTCAAAAATGTCAATGTCCAGAAAGACAAAAAAAGTTTGTAGAACTGTTTAAGAATAAAGAAGACAAAGGAGATATGTCAACTAAGTGGAATGCACAACCCAGGATTGCAGCTTGGACTGGGATAAAGTAAAACTCATTAAGGGTCTGTAAGGGGGGCAGAGCAAGATGGCCGGCTCGTAGACTTTACTGCTTCTCTCTCACACAAAGACAGACGAAACAACAAATACACAATTATACTTGGCTGAGAATCACTGAAGAAGAGCACTGGAGCACATCAAAGGAGTAAGAGTAATGCTACTGAGCACAGACACTCAGAATAGGTCCACACAGATCCAGCCTCCACCACCGCATCCCCCAGCCTGGGGCAGCAGGGAACCAGGAGGGGCTTCTGCCTGTGGGGGAAAAGGTAAGCAAGTGATACTCGGTGGCTGTCTTCAGTCCAAGATACAAGGGAGCCGTAGGGCCTTACATGGGGTGGCTTACTCCAGCTGAGGAGCACAAAGTGACCCAGTATCTCTCTCGGGGGTGTAGGGACCCATCCATAGCCCTGATGACCTCATCCAAAGTGGTCAACTCTAGCCAAGGAGCTTCAGAATAACCCAGCATTTCTCCTGGGGCACAGGGTGCCATCCACAACCCCAGCAACCTTATGGACAGTGGCCTACTCCAGCTGAAGATCTGTACAGCAACCCAGCATTCCTCTTGGGACACAGGGTCTGACCCAAAATTGCATTGGCCTTGCCCAGAGTGGCCCAGTCCATCTTAGGAGTAACAGGGTGCCCCAGAATCTCTCTTGGGGTCACAAGGGCCCACTCATGACTGCAGCATCCTTGTGCAGAGTGGCCCACTCCAGCTGAACAGCTGCAGAGTGCCCCAGCATTTCTCTTGGGGGCACAGGGTCCTGCCCACAGCCCCAGCAACCTCACCTAGTGTCACCCAGTTCAGCTGAGGAGCTGCTGAGCACCTCATTGTCTCCCTCAAATTCCAAGGTCTTAACGTCAACCCTAATGATCCTACAGCATAGCCCATTCAAGCTGAGAAGCTTCAGAGAACACCAGTGCCTCTACCGGGGGCACAGGGTCCTGGCTGGAGCACCAGAGAGCACACCCAGGGATACTCACTCCAGCTGAGTAGCAGAAGAGAATCCCAATGCTTCTCCCAAGAGCTCAAGACCTCATCCACCACGCCAGTTACCCAGCCCAGTGTCGTCCACTCTAGCAAGGAGCTGCTGAGCATGCCAGCACCTAGGCCACAAAGGCACTCACAGACCACTTCAACATTGAGATGGCTTTATAAGGAGAGCAAGTGAGAAGGTTAGCTTGCACTCTTGCCATTCTCTCACCATATTATACCCTGTGTTGCCACAGGACCCTGTAGAGAGTTCCCACCTAGAAGAAGACTTCACCAGATGCACCCCTGGACTTCCCAGCTGCCGAAACTGTAAGAAATAAATTCTATTTCTTTATAAAGTACCCAGTTTCAGGTACTCCATTATAAGCAACAGAAAACAGACTAACACATCATTAGAAATAGAGAGTGGAACTGGTTATTAGATTCTGGAAAGTGGAGGTGGGTGGGGAGATAGGGATTGATTAATGGACACAAAATTACACACAGATAGTAAAAATAAGTTCTATTAATGTACAGGAGTGCTAGGCATCTATAATTAACAATAATTTAATTTATGCTGTCAAACGGCTAGAAGAGAGGAGCTTAAATGTTCTTATCCAAAGAAACGATAAATTATTGCAATAATAAATTTGATAACTACCCTGATTTGACCACTACACATTGTATGCATGTATTTAAATATAACTCCATATCTCATAAATATGTACGATCAATATGTTTCAATAAAAAAAAGGATGTTATTGATGCAGTTGATGGAATTTGGATTTGTATTGTGTATTATACAATAGAGTTTTACCATTGTTACATTTTCTAAATTCGATAAGTACTTTGTGGTTTGTACTTGCAGTTAGGAAATATATACTAAAGTATTTAGGCATTAAGGGACATTATCTCTTTCCAATTTACTCCTAAATCATTCAGAAGACAAGAAAGCATATGTGCTCATGTGCACATGTGTGCACACGTGTGTGATAGAAAGTTTCTCCCATTAGGGAATAGCAGAAAGTATCTATCATGTCCAAATAGCTCTTAGATATAAAGCAAAAAACGGGAAAGGAAGCTGAGTGAAAAGAATTGAAATCAGGGAGACCAGGCTCGCATTTGGTTACTTACTAGCTGTTTGGTTTGGGGAAAGTAACTTAACCTCTCAGAGCTTTATTGTTTTCATTATGAAATAATATATAGGATCATTTTTGAGAAGCAAATGAAATAAAGTATATAAAATTGCCAAGCATATTACCTGTAATAAAGTGGATAACTAATATATATTTAATTGAATTCATTGCTTAGGGATCCTCTGAAATATTTCCCTTTTGAGGATAAGAAGAAAGTGCTCTTTTGTAAAGCTTAGGCAAGTTTCCATCAGTCATGAAAGAGGTCTTCTCTTACCTTAGATGGGCTAGTATATTAACTAATTAAAGAGCAAACATACATGGAAGAATGAAGATTTTAGGTACTTCCAGAGGGGATACAGATTGCAGGTTGAAAACATGCATTCATTTCTGCTCCCTCCTAAAACCATGCTAAAATGAGGGTAAAGAATGTTTTAAAGGCATTAATCCATGAGGATAAAGAAGATATGAGAAGACACAAGAACAATTAAACTTTGAAATCTGCAAGTTAAATGAACCAGGTAGTACTGACAGCAAGCCTGAGAAAGCAAGATCCTGACTTAAAAGTATGCTAAAATTAGAAGCAACCTAATTTTCCTTTCAGGACTCCCATAAGGCTCAACAATTGGTGGCTCTAGAAATGGAAATAAAATGGGACTAAAATCAGCAGAATTGTTTGAAAATATGTTTAAGAGGTTCAACTCCACATTCGCTTTTCTGTTCTACACAGCTGTACAACTGTATATTCCTATCTCAACAGAATATCTGGGGATTTTTTAAAAAATTAAAACAGAAGGTCTCCATACTGGGAGAAACCAAGCACAATTGAGACTTGATTTCAGTCAACAGGCAGACTAACTGAAAATTCCCTAAAAATATAACATGTATGAAAGTGCCAAGTTCAGTACTTATTACAAAACTGAGCTTGGAACAATTGTTGAATCTGAATTAAATAAAATCTGATCCTATAAAATATTGCAGGTCATCAATATAGGAGAGAGAGTTTAATAAAAAAAAAAATGGACTTCTTAAATACAAGAGGTCAGAACTAATCAAAGTCAAAGAACTTTGTCAAGGTACTTACTTTCACTGCTATTAGTAGGCTATAAAAGGAAAACAAGAAATTACTTGTATTTATGCACAAGAGACATAATAATGAGCATGCTTTAAAATAGGCCAGAGGGTCATAAGTAGTCATCTACCGTTACATTTATTGCTCCGTACTCAGAGTTCTTATCTCCTATAAGCACTGTCCAATCATATCAAAATCACATCCTATCTGAATTAAAAAGCTAATATTTAATAATATAACACCGAACAAATTTTTATAAAGAGTCTACGGTCTGCATTGAGTAGGCATGGAGCTATGAGGGGTACAGATATATATAAAATATAAAATGAGTCACACACAGAAGAAAAATATATAGGGTGGTATAAGCCATGTTCTGAAATATAGGTGGGGGCAGAAGGGTGTTCTCACCTGGCCTGTCTGCCTTTGGTATCAGAAATTTGACTGCTGTAATTA
>NW_007732609.1:60402-69965 GCF_000696425.1 Galeopterus variegatus
CCAATCATATCAAAATCACATCCTATCTGAATTAAAAAGCTAATATTTAATAATATAACACCGAACAAATTTTTATAAAGAGTCTACGGTCTGCATTGAGTAGGCATGGAGCTATGAGGGGTACAGATATATATAAATATAAAATGAGTCACACACAGAAGAAAAATATATAGGGTGGTATAAGCCATGTTCTGAAATATAGGTGGGGGTAGAAGGGTGTTCTCACCTGGCCTGTCTGCCTTTGGTATCAGAAATTTGACTGCTGTAATTATTTTTGTCCATTCGGTCAAGAAATATATTAATTCCTATATAACCAATACATTGAACAGTATAAATTCAATGGATTATGAAAAGGAAATTTTTCTTCTAACACTGCCTTAAATATTGTTGGATCTCTCCTCTCTGTCCCATGATGACACTTAGGGTGGATTTCGTTGCTTTCATATCACTATAAGTTATAAGAGAAGCTCTACTTAAACAATTAAGATTGCTTGCTTATTTTAAAAGTTCAAACCTATCTAAATCAAAGTTCAATCTCCTGGTAAATTCAAAGCTTGCCCCATCTGACACCTTGTCATGATCCAAAGTTCAGGGGAAAAAAGTATGATCTATTCTTTCATTACTTCTCGTTCTCCTTAGTGGCTGAAAGAGGAGAAAAGAGTTTTCATTTTTGTTAAATTTTTTTTGCTTTTTGGTTTTTTCCTTCTGTAGTTAACTCACCTCAGTAGCTAACACTGGTTGGACATCAGTGTTTCTGTATGGTAGTTGCAAGTTCTGATAGTCACTTATGTGAGTTCTTTGAAGGTTTTATAAGGACCACTGGCATAGGTATTCATTTTCTAGGATAACAGTTTGCCCTGCATCTGCATTCTTTGGAAGGGTGCATTCAGGATGGCTCTAGCCTGTCTTCTTTCCCTTATGTTCACTTGGTTCATGGGAAATGTCACTCTCCTTACTGTATCAAACAGTAGTGGCACAGTATGACTCACTGCTGTTCTACCATTATGGGCTATGCCAATAGTCTCCCACTTGAAAAACTCTTTAAATGTGAATTCTCTAGGTATTCTTGTGTGGCCCCTAATCTAGAAAGAAAATATCTGGGAAGCAGGCTCACTAACTACCAATCCCAAGGGAGCAATGATGTCAATTTTCCCCAAATTTTTATATAGATTTAATGCAATTGTTATCAAAGTTCAAGCACTTTTTGTAAATATAGACAATGCCATTCTAAAAGTTATGTGGAATGAAAAAGAAAGTATAATAGCTAAAATAATTATTTAATGGATAAATAAAAATGTAAGAAATAAATCTCCTGGATTTCAAGAGTTACTATAAAGCTACAGTATACAATATCATGTGGTGTTGGTAGAAGGACGGAAAAATAGATCAATAGAACAGAACAGGGAAACCAGAAATAGACCCTCATGAATATGTCCAACTGATTTTTTACAAAGGTGAAAAAACAATTCAATGAAGGAAAAGGTAGCCTTTTCACCAAATGATGCTGAAGCAATTAGACATCCATAGGGGGAATAAAAGAACTGTGACCTAAGTCTCATATGCTACACAACAATTAATTTAAAATGGATCATAGGCTTCAATGTAAAATATATAACTCAACAACTTTTAGGAAAAAAGCATAGAAAAATCTTTGGGTTCTAAGAACAAACAAAAAATTTTTAGACTTGATACCAAAACTACAAACCATAAATGTAAAAAAAAAAAAAAAAATCTAAGAACAAACAAAAAATTTTTAGACTTGATACCAAAAATACAAACCATAAATGTAAAAAAAAAAAAAATGATCAGTTTGACTTCATGAAAATTAAAATCTTTTGATCTGTGAAAGACCAAGTTTGGAGTCTAGAGTGCTACACTTGTTACGTACAGTCAATGAACCCACTCTGACACACCATTATCACCCAAAGTCCACAGTTTACATCAAGGTTCATTCTTGGTGTGGTACCTTCTATGGGTTTTGACAACTGTATAATGACATGTATCCACCTTTGTAGTATCAAACAGGATAGTTTACTATCCTAAAAATACTCTGTGCTCTACTTACTTATCTCTCACTCCCTCCAAACCCTTGTCAAAGTCTCCGTAGTCTTGCCCTTTCCAGAAAGTCATATAGTTGAAATCACACAGTATATAGCCTTTTAAGATTGGCTTTTTTCACTTAGTAATATGCATTTAAGTTTCCTCTATGTCTTTTCATGGCTTGATAGCTCATATCTATTTAGCACTGAATAATATTGTGTAGTCTAGATGTACCACAGTTTATTCATCCATTCACCTACTCAAGGACATCTTGGATGCTTCCAAGCTTTGGCAATTATGAATCAAGCTGCTGTGAACATCCATGTGCAGGTTTTTGTATAGAAATAAATTTTAATATATTTGGGTAAATAACAAAGGGGTGTGATTGCTGCATCGTATGGTAAGAATATCTTTAGTTTTGTAAGAAACTTCCAAATTGTCTTCCAAAGTGGCTGTCCACTTTGCATTCCCACCAGCAATTAATGAGAGTTCCTGTTGCTTCATATCCTTGCCAGCATATGGTGTCAGTATGTTGGATTTTATTTTGGCCATTCTAATAGGTGTGTAGTGGTATATCTCATTGTTGTTTTATTTTGCAATTCCTTATTGACATGTGCTATTGTTTGAATATGTCCCCTCCAAAATTCAGGTGTTGCCAATGTTACAGTATTAAGAGGTGGGGCCTTTAGAGGTGATTAGGCCATGAGGGTTCCTCCCTTGTGAATGAGATTAAGGCCCTCATAAGTGAGGCTTCACACAGCATTCACCTAGGTTGCTAGCTTGCCCTTCTGCCTTCTACCTTCTGCCATGTGAGGACACAGCAAGAAGACCCTCACCAGACAACACATGCTAGGCACTTCCAGCCTCCAGAACTGTAAGAAAATAAATTTGAGTTCTTTATAATACTCAATCTCGGATATTTTTTATAGCAGCACGAAACAGACTAAGACAACATGTGATGTTGAACATCTTTTTATATGCTTAATTGCCATCTGTATATCTTCTTTGATGAAATATCTATTGGTCTTCTATCCATTTGTTCATTAGGTTGTTCCTTTTCTCACTGTTGAATTTTGAGAGTTTGCATATTTTGAATAATAGCCCTTTAAGAGGTGCATCTTCTGCAAATACTTTTTCTTGGCCTGTGGCTTGTCTTCTTATTTTCTTGACATTGTCTTCCACAGAGCAGAAGTATTTCATTTTTTTAAATTTATTTTTAAATTGCCACATATTGATTAACAGAGTTATATTTCAATACATGTATACAAGGAATGATGATCAAATCAGGGTAATTAGCATATTCATCATGGCAAACATTTATCATTACTTTGTGATGAGAGCATTTCAGCTCCCAAAATTAGCAATAATTTATTGCATGTTCTCAAATGGCTAGAAGAGAGGAACATGGGATTTTTTTAAGGCAATGAAATGTTACTTCCCTCTCCCTACATATCTTCTATATTTAAAGCTTGATCTTTAGTCATATCTGTTTAAACATCTTACAGAGCC
The DNA here is from genome assembly GCF_000696425.1 of Galeopterus variegatus. Lineage (NCBI taxonomy): Eukaryota > Metazoa > Chordata > Mammalia > Dermoptera > Cynocephalidae > Galeopterus > Galeopterus variegatus. The sequence goes on from NW_007732609.1 coordinate 63,952, forward strand.
CTTGTTTCTGAAGATCTTTTCATTAAGTTATCCACATTGCTATCAACATAGCCTCACCTTCTTGATGAGAAGCAGGGACATAAGTCTCTGATGTGTTGTATTCTTGATAGAGCCTACCTTTAACTCTTATTGGCAAGGCCATCTGTGAATGATTCCCACTTTAAAAAAAGAAATAAATATTAAACTGGCTCTGAGAAAGAGCACAATTTAAAAATATATATGTATTCAGGTAATGCTATGTGAAGAGAGATATTACAACATGAAAAAGAATCTCTACGTAAATACCTAAGTAAATAATGATTATTTGTGAGACATTACCAAGTAATTCATTACATTCCCCTTTATATTTCCAAAACCTAATTCCTAGGAAGGATTTCCTTTGAACAGTTTTATCAATTCCTTCAGGAGACTTCCAAAAGTGAACCATGTTTTTGTTTTGATTTTCCCTTGAGAATTTTGCTTTCAGGAGTAGATTTGCTTTCAGAAATCCAGCAATAAAAAGGTGAAAGGAGCCTCCTCACAGCTCTTTTCTTAATCTATTACACTCACAACCTAAAAATCAGAATATCTGAACTGAACTAAGTGAGGCAAACAAGAGACACAATAAACAAATTAAGTCAGTAAGTACTTAGACAGATATGTAAATATGTAAAAAATATATCCTGTAACCCAACCAGTTAGAAAGGAAGTTGATTCAAAAAGAAAATGTGTTTTTAGAGAGAAGAATTAAGCTAGATCTCTAGCTTACTAGTTGTGGGCTCTTAACAAATCATATAATTACTGGCCTCCAGTACTCTAAACTACAACATGAGGATAACTCCTTCATATGGTTGTAAAGGATAATAAATATGTGGTGAATAAAGTCACTAGCACATAGTATATGATCAATAAAGTTTCCTTTCCCCTAAAGTGCCCCAAAGTTGCACTGCATATTTAACCTAACTCAAGAAACATCTATTTGACCAATATTTTGTGCAAGGCAATGTATACTGTGCTTTTCAGGCTGTAAGGATTAAACTGCTATCGTCGTGCCTTCAAGATTTTTAAACTGAGAAAAAGATGGCATGTTTCTAATTCTATAATTGCATATAAAATTTGTAACAAATACTGTAAATTGGCTCATTCTGCACTCATTTCAAACTCCTTCTAACTTGCATTCTTATATTATGGAGACAGGAAATGTAAAACTACATTTCTCATACTTCGTTGTAGCTACAGTGCAGCAGATGAATTAATTTCTACCAAGCAGACACACATAGCCATGATGTGAATGCAAAAATGACCATTGTGAGAGAATTACTATTTGCTAGTTGGATTATGGTACAGGCTCTTTCAGCAAGTGAATGGTGAAAAACATTTCATATGTCTGGGATGACTGGAGTTACGTTCTAGAATCTAATCCTGTTATAGGTGTGTAAGGCAGGCAGTGGCAGCAGTGGTTTTTCAAGAATAGTTCCATTGTGTAGTTGCAGGCCATTCCTGACTGTGTTGTGCTTGACTGTATTGGCCCTAGTTGCTTATTTCTCTGGACTATTTTAAGATTTGGTATGCTATTTAATGCTCTTTAATATTGGATCTAGCAGTCTCTGTCATCCACAGCAAAAACTCTGACACGTACAAAAGTGGTGTGTTCTATTTTGTTTTGTTATTGTTGTTGCTGTTTCTCATTTTTTGTTTAAAACTGTTAGGGAATTGCATATGTGCTACAGGTGTTCAGAGGAAGCCGATGTGAATTCCTATGCAATCCACTTTTCCTTTTTTTCAAGATTCAGTATATTGTAAATGATGCAAAACATAGAGAGATTAAATAATGCACGAAAGTGCACCTGCCAAACAATGTTCAATAGTGAAGAACAGAAAATGGCCTTGTGGAGTGTATCTAGAATACAAGCAGAAAGTGAGTATTGTCATTAAAAGAGGTTCAAAATACATCCCTCTGAATGATCTAAAGCACAGAACCAGATTGTGACTAAGAAATTCATAGCTAAACAGAATCAGCTGGAGAGAAAGTGGAAAAGCATAGTCAGTCCCACCATACTTGATAGTTGGTTAGACTTGGGAAAAATGGTTTACTTTTCTGGTCCTTAATTTCATCATCTATAAAACTCAGGTAATAAAGATGATAATTAGAACTATCTTCTATTAAGTGTAATAATGCATAAAGTACTTTTTACAAAGCCTGGCAAATTCTACTATCATCACCATCACCATCACCATCATTAATATCCTTATTCTTATTATGACCACAAATATAGGTTTTTGCTTAACTGTTGTTCAAGGTACATAGGTATGCATATAGTAAACTAAAACTATTTTTCATCATAGGTTCAATATTTCTCAAAAACCCTTCATTATCTTTTTAACACCCCACTTAATAAACCTGTGAGGTATTTACACATGGATACATGAACATGAATTTTGGTTGGGTTTCTGGTGTCCAAAGTACAAAAACAGATCCGCAGCATTTCTCTAAAACATTTCTTACTAATGCTAATTTCTGCCTGTGGAAGATTATATATATGTTCCTGTGAGGTGGGTGATATAAAGTAGAGTAATGCTTCTCAGCTGGAGGTGATTTTGCTCCTCTAGGCACATGTGGCAATGTATGAGAGATTTTGATTGTCATATTTGTGGGTGGGGGTGCTACTGGCACTTTGTGGGTAGAGGCCAGAGACATTGCTAAACTTCACACAATGCAAAGGACAGCTCTTCACTACAAAGAATTATTCAACCTCAAATGCCAATAGTGTTGCTGTTGAGAAACCCTGCAGAGTAGTGATTGAGAACGAATTCTAGAGGCAGACTGCCTGAGCCATAACCCAGGTTTTCCACTTACTAAATGCACAACTTGAGGCAAGTTATTTAACTTCAACCTCAAATGCCAATAGTGTTGCTGTTGAGAAACCCTGCAGAGTAGTGATTGAGAACGAATTCTAGAGGCAGACTGCTTGAGCCATAACCCAGGTTTTCCACTTACTAAATGCACAACTTGAGGCAAGTTATTTAACTTCTGTGGTTTCATTTAACTATCGTTAAAATGGAAATAATAAAAGTACCTACCTAAAAGGTCATAGTGAGAAATGAGACCACTTATAAAAATGCCAGCATATAGTTACCACTCAAGAGCCTTACCTATTAATATAATTTCATATACATTATCTCTTACATCTTGTTAACCAGGAAAGTGGGTATTATTATTCCTGTTTTATTAATTAGAAATAGATACTAAGCAACTTTAAATTTGCACAAGGTTACCAGTCTGTAAGAGGGAGTACAGGATTTAAATTCAGGTCTCTAGATCCTCATTGTACTCTAAACCAGTGCAAACCATTACAATAATTTGTATTAGTTAAATGTAGACCTGATTTTCTGCTTAGATTCAAAGTTAAGAAGATAGGATCAACATGAAATGGTAAAAAAAAAAAAAAATCTGACTTATTTATGGATTTTCCATACCCAAGCATCTCAGCATACTGNAAATTCAGGTCTCTAGATCCTCATTGTACTCTAAACCAGTGCAAACCATTACAATAATTTGGATTAGTTAAATGTAGACCTGATTTTCTGCTTAGATTCAAAGTTAAGAAGATAGGATCAACATGAAATGGTAAAAAAAAAAAAAATCTGACTTATTTATGGATTTTCCATACCCAAGCATCTCAGCATACTGTCTCTACACCACATTTCCCCTAGAATAGTTTGAGGAAATAATCAATGATTATTGATCAAATATCTACTAAATAATTATCAAACACCTCCAGGAAGGACAACAATAAAAAAGAAAATAGTCAAATCAATTTAGTTCAATTCAATTACCCATTTTACCAAAAGAATGGAAAGTATAAAAAATTAAAATATAGATATTAGTGATAATTATGTAAAGGTAAAAATAAATGGGCATGTCAAAAAGGTAAATGCTTAGTCATAATTGAATGGTTTGTGAATGTATACTGAGTGTGCTCAATTGTGGAAGAAGAGAAAAGAATTAAAAGCATATGCCAAATGCTGTAAATTAACTTCTGAAGGATTTTCTAAAAGGAACAATGTAGACATGGGGAAAATGTAAAGTGTGATTTGTTCCATGTACTCAGGATACAGACAAAGCAAATGTGGTCCAGGAGGGCATGGATCTTTGGCTGCTTTATTCACTGATATATCCCAAGTGTCCATAACAGTGCCTTCAGGCAGTGGGAGTTTAGTAAATCACTGTTGAATAAATGAATTAATAAATATAGTCACATTGCTTTTATTTTCCAAGTTAATGACTAATTTCTCCCCAGCCTATTATCTTCATGTCCTCCTGAGTACATGTTCTTCCAAACTGCCCAGGAACACAGGTAAGCAGGCCTGATTTCAAAGGTCAAGTGGAAAAAGAACAGAAGTAGGGTTGGTCCTATCTACCCCTCCAGTCATTGCTTCTTGAGTCATGAGGTGCAGCACTTGAGAACTCATGTAAGTCCTCTGCAACTGGAAGACCCTTGCTAATCCAACCCCCTTCCACGCATGGGCTCCAAAATCACACTCTCTCTCTCATATTCTGATTCTCAACAATTGTTCCCTGAGCACAGCCACTTGCCAGTTTGCAATTGCCATTATGGCCAGGATGGGAGCTGCTACAAATAACAGCAGTAGGGGTGCAAAAACAAGGCCTGTCCCACAGACACTTAGACTCTCCTGGTAATCTCAGTTCACATGCTCAGACTCCCTCTGAGTTCATTATAAATTTACTACACCAGCACCAGGCATGTTCACCTTCCTTTTCACTGGGTCTCACATGCACACTAAGTGATTTCCCCTTCCAGAAAATTTGGGTAATAGTAGCTGGGTCTTGATCTCTTCTCTCTCTGGAAAGATTTATACAAATAATCTACTTTCTACCTAGTGATCAGCTCTGTTCACAAGTGGGTGATTAAGCTTTCATTCAGCAGTTCAAAGAAAGTGAAGACCTTGTTTCCCTTGTCTCTCCAGGTTAATGGGTACCTCCTGAATTTACCTTACTTAAGATGAACACTCAAGAGATTCTCTGTAAAACATATAATATCAAGGATAATCTGATGACTGAAGACCTTGTTTCCCTTGTCTCTCCAGGTTAATGGGTACCTCCTGAATTTACCTTATTTAAGATGAACACTCAAGAGATTCTCTGTAAAACATATAATATCAAGGATAATCTGATGACTCTGAATGTTCACACTCTAACAAGTAAGCAGAAATGACAGGGGTTGGGGTAGTAGGATGGGGATGAAACTTTGACAACCAGCTCTCAAAAAATAAAATATAAAATAAAATAAAAGTGAAACAAATAATAGATATATTCCTAATTTGTACCATTTATCAATTTTCATGATGCAAATACTGCTATTACTGCCTGCCGACATGACATCATGATAATAGGAGTTGGGAAGAGATGCAATCAGCTCTCTCTCCAGTGCAAGTCAACTTCAGCACCTCTGTTTGGGGAAATGAGTACCGTAGAGGGAAGGAATGTAGGCAGCTTCTCTAAAAAATACTACCAATAATACTTAGAATTATAATTTGATAGTGGGCATTACAAAAGCATCCCAGTAATTTATATGCAACAAGAAGATTATATGTTCCTAAAGTAGAACAGATTTCTTTATAAAGAGAAGAGGATCCAAGTAACCTTCATAAAACTTTTCCAAAGTTGCAAAATACTTTGCAAAATGATGAATAGCATGCCTTTGCTTCCAACTTTAACATCAGTGTTTTTTATTGCCTTTTCAAATGTGAAGAAAGAAAATTTTTGAAAACTACTTTCCTTATTTATACTTGATATCTAATCTGTGGGGGGTTTTTTGTTTGTTTTTTGGGGTTTTTTTGTCCTTTTTGAGACTGGCCGCACCGCGCTCAGCCAGTCAGTGCACCGGCCATCCCTATATAAGATCCGAACCCGCAGCCTCGGCACTACCAGCGCCGCACTCTCCCGAGTGCACCACGGGCTCAACCCTTAATCTGTGTTTTAAATAACTGCATATGCACTGTATTATTCTTAA
>NW_007732609.1:70626-71521 GCF_000696425.1 Galeopterus variegatus
TGGGTTTTTTGTTTGTTTTGGGGGGTTTTTTTGTCCTTTTTGAGACTGGCCACACCACGCTCAGCCAGTCAGCACACCGGCCATCCCTATATAGGATCCGAACCCGCAGCCTCAGCACTACCAGTGCCGCACTCTCCCGAGTGCGCCACGGGCTCAACCCTTAATCTGTGTTTTAAATAACTGCATATGCACTGTATTATTCTTAACAGTAAAATAGAATATTTACATCATAATTTGGAGAATACCTATGTGATATCGCGGGATGGAGATCTTACAATATTTAAATCCATTACTCTACTTTGTTTTGCATCTGTGACTTTCATACAAGTTTCTAGGAGTACATTATGTATGAAAACAGGAGACTGCCTACACTGGCATACAAAAGCAGGCTAGCAGTGGGGGCAGCCCGTGGAGGATATTGACATTAATGAGATAGAAATAAAACACGTGTATTTTCCAGGACCAAAGCCTGTAGTTTAGAGGACCAAAGTCCTTAGTTTAGGCTAAAGCCTGTAGCTTAGAAAGACAAAGCCTGTAGTTTAGGAGGGCAGAGCCTCTAACTTAGGAGGCCAAAGCCCAACCCATTAGAAAACGTGAGGAAATGCTAAGATTAAGAAAGACCAGAAAACTTTCACAGGACTAAAGCCTTTGATGTAGACAAGAGAATTGAAGCACAGGAAAAAGTGATTGCTCTGGGAGCAGTTGCCCTTGGTGCTGCTAAACCTAGAGCTGGGAAAGAATGTAAGCTAAAATCTTCAAAGATAGTCTGCTAGTTAGCACTTGGGGGACGTTCTATGCCTTGCCCTAAGCTGTTTCTTTGAGTTTCTTGGGGATTTAGTCACTTTGGTCATTATCTCATTGTTTCCTCTTGTAAGTCACATGGCTTAGTTTTATG
>NW_007732609.1:72854-81944 GCF_000696425.1 Galeopterus variegatus
TAGAGCTGGGAAAGAATGTAAGCTAAAATCTTCAAAGATAGTCTGCTAGTTAGCACTTGGGAGACGTTCTACGCCTTGCCCTAAGCTGTTTCTTTGAGTTTCTTGGGGAGTTAGTCACTTTGGTCATTATCTCATTGTTTCCTCTTGTAAGTCACATGGCTTAGTTTTATGACTCCTTTTGATGGTAAATTGCTTGAACTATTTTAAGTTATACCTGCTTTAATGAAGATTGTCACATAGCCAGTTTATGTTTACACTATGATTGATTAAAGACCTGTTTTTCTTCTGTAACTTTCTTGTCTTTACAATAAAAACTGAAGCAAAAACTGACTCGGGGCTATGCCTGGGCTCTCCTCTGTTGAAGGAGTTTACCCCTGGTGCATTCCCTTCAGGCTTCTCATTGCTCTGAATCCATGGGCTCTGAGTAATCTTTGGCATCTCTGTCACTCTGCAAGAGGTGACAGCAGCCTTGACTTTGTGGAGATCTGTAAGTACATAGGTAAGTGGAGGCATAAACCTAAAGTTAGAAACATGCTCTACTTGGATGAACAAGAGAAAAGGAAAAGAAAATGGACAGGAATCAATAATTTTTTAGTTAAATTCTAGGCACAAGTTAATTTTTTTTAAATCTCATTTAATCTTTATTACAGTTCTTTGAGTTGGGTATAATTGATCCTATTTTACATATTAAATAACTCAATTTTATAAAGAATTATGAAGTTGTCTCAAAAAGTTTGTGGAAACATAGAATTAAGACAATACAAATATTTCCATGAACTTTTTGAAGTACACTTGTATCTATAATTACATAGCAGGGAGTTATAGAGTAAGGATTCAAACTTAGGTCTGTGTGATTCCAAAGCCAATTCTCTTTCCAATCCACCTTGCTGCCTCAAGAAAGGAGGTGAAACTTTACATAGAGAGAATGGAGTCATGGAAAGGTATTAAGGTGGAAAATCAGGAACTGTGACAAAATCCTATAATGTGGGACTAGATTTGGTAAGAAGGCAGAATCCGAGATAGTTTTAACTGGGTCAAAAAATCAGAACTAGTCCAAAAACAAGGGTTCTTAATACTGAGTCACCTGATGTGACTAGATAGAGTTATATTAAACCCCTCTAGGCCTAAGGCCAGAATTGTCCCCAAAACCTAGGTGGAACTGTGGCTAAAGCTTTAAATACAGGTCAAATGGTCCTGGGGCTGTAGAGGGGCAAACTGCTAAGCCAGGACATAGGCAGCCTGTATGTTACCTCCCAGTGTCTTCCAATTTTGTGATTCCAGACTTTTAATTCTTCCTGATTCCCCATGCATAAGGAGAGTAGCCTGCAATATTTCCAGCACTCTATCAAGTGGTGGTGAGGAAATGCATACAGTGTACAAAGACATACAACATATATAGAATAAAATATAGCCTCTGTTCCATGGAATGTATAAACTCAGTGTGGGAAAAAGACTCACTCATGAAACAATCAAACATAAAAAATACACTTTCACAGTAATTTTTATAATTAGCAAAAATTAAAAGATGGCAAACAATAAAACACTATGTATATCTAAAGTGAAAAAAAGGTACAAATGCTTATAGAACAGATTCTAAATATTTGGGCAGCCAAATCAACAACCAGCTAGATTGGGTCTGGACACATCTAAAGGTTTTAAATGAGTAACTGAGGAAATCATATTAATATCCCAAATAATGAAAACCAAATCTAATTTTAAAAAATTACGTAGCTTGCTTAAAACTCACTTCCTGACCACAATTTTGGCTTTGATATACAATGTTATTTCAAAATAGAAAATGTATGTGAACATTTGAAATAAAATTTAAAACTTTTCATTGTTTTTCACTATTGCTAGATTTTAGATGCACATACCATCCACTTATTTTCTTTGCAACCGTTAGCATTTAATATTGCTCAAATAGGTTGCTCTTTTTTATAAGTATAATAATGGTATTTAATTTTCAAAGCCCTTTTACACTTATTAACTTGTATGATTTTCACTAAAAACCCTGAACGTGGGAAAGGAACCTAATCTTTGAGTCTTATTTCTTCCCTCCACTCGAATGGGGGTATGACAAGAGGCGAAGGTTACTGTGAAGATTAACTATGTAATATAGATTAAACTTCTCACCTCTCACACCATAGTAGGTAATTAATAAATAGTAGTTGACTCTAAATATGAATTTTCATAACCCCATTATTGAAGCTGAGGCTCTAATTGGCTGTCTCAGTCTTGACTTTTTTTCCAGAGGTCCTTTTTCTACACCACATTTCTTTAACAGTCATATACTGAAGAAGCACTTATTCTCAAAAAGTTGCTCAATATTAGTCAGGATCCCCAAATGCAAATGTAAACAGAAAATGGGTAAAAAAAATGCTTAAAAATTGTTTCTAATTTTCAAAGCAAAGTGGAATATTAAATTGTTATAATTTGCATTTATTTGATTTCTAAGATGGTTGATCATTTTTTCAAGGGTTCACTAACCACAGTACTTCTCATATGGGAATTATCAGAGTTAGCTTTTTGAATATTATGAAATCCAAGAATTTAATGTCAGTGCTGAACACAAGTGCTCAGAGGAGCGTCATCAGGATAGGTTCTTGAAGGATGCTTGGGATTCGAACATGCAGAGAAAACGATAGTGGAATGTGAAGTTTGTTTTTTCCTTTCCTGCTCTTTGTTTTTATTGTATCTACCTTAGAAACTATCTTTATTTTCATTTTTCACCCCCCACAGGTAACTACTCTGTCTTCTATTTGTAGTCTAATATTTTTTGGACTTTATTAAGATGCATTGTAATTGCAATCTCCTTAATTGCTTCCTAATTGGTTTCTTCCTCCCCTTGGAGTATTTTTCATGCATTATTAAATTCCAACTGGCTTTCTGTAACTCATTTTATATTCCTTCCAGACTGCTTTTCCAAAGTTAAACTGTGTATTTCCTGGTTCCTTGGTCACACAGGGAAGAGCACTGGGGAATTGAAAGGATTACTGTTTGCACCCTATTTGCTTTCTGATATGACTACAAAGGCAACAATAACATCAACCATTTCAATTATTCATTGTCATCCACAAGCACCTTCACAAAGAGCAATTCATATGATACAGTTTCTTAATGCAAGTATTATTTTTCCCATAAAATATGGAATGCATCTAAGGACCAAAGAGGTTAATGTGTTCTTTTCCCAAAGTCAAAAAGCTGATCTGGGACTTACACTTAAGTCCCCTGAGTCTGAGTCCTGTTCTCATTCCATCATGACTCACTACTTACATATTAAAACAAATGGTAAGCTTACAGCCAATTAACCTCATTTGCTGTTCTATACAACACTGAAGAATTTATCTTTTTTCTTTCATTCATAAAGCTGTTTAACAGGGAAAATGAGTCAGGGAAAGATTAAATCATTTGGAGTGAGGTCTGATTTTGAGTCTCAATCTCTAGCTGAGAAAATTACTAAACGAATCCAACTTATCTTCAATTTCCCCATCTGTCAAACTAATCATTATTCTACTTACTTTACAGAGTTATTGTGAGTCTCCAATATATGTAAGTTATTTTTATAAGGGCAGAATTGCTTGAAGGTAAGAGTTCATTGGCCTATATGGCTTTTAAAGTTTATTTCCAATCAGAGACTTTATTAATCTCTGAATATCTTAAAATGGTCTTTCAGCAGATACTTGAAAGACCTAATACGTGGAAGGCTTTCTGGACAAAAGTAGAATCTTAAAAAAAAAAAAAAAAAACTCAAGTCAGCAAACCAAACAACCAATCAAGACTCATCCTGGAACTCTGAGTAATTTAAGATTCTAAGGTCGCTTATTGTTTACTGCATTTGTGTATACATTAGTAAATGTTACTGTGAATCAATCAAAATAATGCCACAAGCCATTACAATCAAGAATTATAAATAAATTAATACAGAAATAAACTGGAGGTGGGGGGAGGGAAGAAGAGACAACAATTGCAATTCCTTGAAGTTGATACGACAAGCGAACAGAAAGGACATTGTTGGGAGGGAGGGGGGAGAGAGAAGGGGGAGGGAAGTTTTGGTAATGGGCCACAATAATCAACCACATTGTATATTGACAAAAATAAAATAAAAATTTTTTTAAAAAGAATTAACATTAGAGTTTTAAGACTAATCATGGGCCACAATAATCAACCACATTGTATATTGACAAAATAAAATAAAAATTTTTTTAAAAAGAATTAACATTAGAGTTTTAAGACTAATCAAAATCAACTGTGATAATCTGTAATTTTTAATTTTGCCAAGTCATGAATTGGAATCACATATATGCTCACCCAATGTTTTAGAGCAAGTTACTTAAGTAATATATGTGTTTAACTCCATCCTCTTTTTGACTCACCTTTGATTTTCTCCCTATGTAGATATGTACCTCTTCTATAGTGTAAACCATATTCTGAACTGCTATTGAAAAAGTTACGAAAGTCTCAGAATATATCTGGTGCAAACACAAAGAGTTCTCCCTATTTATCGAGTAAATTATACCAATGCCTTTTGCATTACAAAGAATAAAAAAAATAGGAAGCCATAGCTAGGTGAAAACATTTAGAGGAACCATATAGAAATGCCACAAAGTTTCAAATCAAGAAGTAAGCGAGTGGTGGTGGTAGTGAGAGTAATAATAGAGGTAATTTTCACCACTCACTGAATGCTGAAAATGTGCCTGTCTTCTTCCAGGAATACTGCATATGTCAGTTTCAGTCTATACAGTAGTTTAGGCAATAAACATGATTATACTGAGATAAGTGAGACAGATTTTAAGCTCAGAGACAGCACAAGTGTATTTTTAAAATGTTCTAGAAGTAGAAACCTGAGTGTAGAACATGGTGTGGCCGAATCAGCAGGACTGGGCCAGCAGAATTCCTTCTGAGCCCCGGAGAGCACCCCTTGCTTAATCTGGTATGTTAGATGGTCCCAGGCTCCTTTTGCTATACTTACTTTAGGGCTGTTCCCGGTTTGATCCAATTAGGTCCTCCAAGCATCAGGATGAGGCAGTGGAGAAGGCATGCTCTTTGGGGTCAGAAGCCACATCTTTTCCAGTAAAACTAACCTTCTGTCTATCAACCATCACTATCCCCACAGAGAAAAAGCAAATATGGCAGAGGTTTGGTTCCAAATATGCCTTGTAATCTTGAAATTTACTCAGTTATTTTCTACTTTTCATCTTGTCCATGTCTCTCATTGATGGATTCTCTCCCTACATTTTCCACTCATTTCTCTAAAACCACTTTCTACTGTAAATAAAAAAAAAAAAATGCTGTGAGTTCATCGTTTGCTTACAAGCTCTACCTATCCCATCCTTAACTAAGGCAATTTTTGCCAGAGGACTTAAACTTTGTCTTCTCCAGAGGAAACTACTAAATCACTTTGTATCAAACACACATGGATTCAGAGGGGTTTGATACTCTCCTGGCTACACTGCGGTTTCCAGGTGATTGTTACTCCACCTTTCCATCAAAAATCATCATCCTTTGACACTCACGACATCTCGGCTCTTCCTTTACTCACCACTATCAATGTACAGCTTCTTAAGAACTCTCCTTTATTCAATGAAGTTTATAAATACCGTGGTACAGTTTTCCTTTCTCGCCCAGCTCCTACTTCCATCCTTGGAGATTTCAAAATCATGTAGATGGCTCATAGAAACGAATCTCAACCCTAAGCCTGCTTTGCTCCAAAGCCTTCACCTTCTTCAAACTTCAGCCCATAATGAACAGGGACACACAATAAACAATATCATGCAAATCTGTTCTACCTTAGAAGTCACCTACTTCAGTTTTCTACTCTAAGACTGACTTCCTAGCCTCTGATCTCTCTTACGTCTTGTTGCTTCCCCTGAACTTTAAACTCCTGGAGACGTCTATTCCATTGACCCCTCCCTTTTCCACCTGTTGGTCTCCTCCCAGACCTTTCCTTTGCTCTCGATGCTGGATCCCATAAAGTTTTGCTTCATATGTCTTCGTATATGCACCGACATTTTCTTGCCTGACTATCCTTCTATCATCAGAAGCCTCCGTTCTGGATTCCTACTAAAATCTGTGTTTGTGCTGCTATTTAATTCTTAAAGTAAATGGTTCATTTGTCTTATATTCTTGATTTAGCCAATTGCTTTCCCATGGTGTTTGTTTATTTATTTATTTATTTATTTATTTATTTATTTTCCTTTAGAACACTAGTAGCTAGAGATATAGGTTTGATTGGATTCAGGGGTTTTGTTTGTNTAGCCAATTGCTTTCCCATGGTGTTTGTTTATTTATTTATTTATTTATTTATTTATTTATTTATTTTCCTTTAGAACACTAGTAGCTAGAGATATAGGTTTGATTGGATTCAGGGGTTTTGTTTGGTTTTTTTTGTTTTACAAGAATCTCATACCTCATGGTACTGTCCACCTGTACACTTTTTATTATGTTACATTAGGAAACACACCATATTTGGCTGTCCTTTTATTTTAGAGGTATTAGGATTGATTATTATGTTTAGGTGTTTTCAGTATGATCCATTTATTATAAAGTTTTCTTCACCTACTTGTTTAATACCCATTGATAATCTTTGCATAGAACTATTTTCCCCCATTGAGGATTTCAAATGGCAATTTTCTAAGTCCATCATCCCTTCTGAAATTTTTAGCTGCAGTTCTACAAATAAGTACATTCTCTTCTTGCCATTTCATTGCCCTGAAGTAACATCCATGCAGATGCAGATAAGCAGGACAAATGTTTGATTTTTTTTTTCCTTTTTCTACTAATAAGTTGGTGCCCAAATAACCTCCAATTATGACAAAATATATTTGCTGTTGCTTTGTGAGTTTTATTATAGACTCATAGAATTTTGTAAGTTTGATATGTTTCAATCCACTGCAGTCATTATTCTCTTTCATGTTCAAATTATCTCACCTTTATCCAGTGGGAGCCCCTTTAAACAAATCATGGATCTTTTTCAAACATGTCTAGGATTTTCTGAGAGCTTCTTTGCTTTCTGGATCAAAAAGATATTCCAGGCTCATTGTGTACATTTCCTGCCCCACACCCAAATCCTAGATCCTGGTTTACTTACTTGGAAAATAGTGTTTACAGATCACAAACAGGCTCTAGTGGTGACCATTGCTACTGGGTGTTCCTTTGCTTGTAAGCTTATTTTTAGCAAACAAAGCTAAACCTAGTCATTTGAAAGAGAGAAACAAATAACAAATTTATGCTATTTCCAATTTAAATGTAAGATTATAAAAAATTTTCTTAAATTATCTTATTTATGTTTGTATGTTTTATCTTATGCTGAAAACCTTGGTTGCTAAGATATTAACAAAATCACTTACCACTTACAGATTGTGATATTACCAGTAATAGAACTTCAAAAAAAATTTTAAGATTTCTTAGTTATTTTTTTCACCTTTATCATATATCAAAATATGAGTATCAAAATTATATAAAATTATCTTTCTGCATATGGTTATGCAACCAATCTCATAGATAATTAAGTTCAATAGCTCACCTTTGGGATTTATTTGGTATTTTTTCTAATTTAATCTTGTTTTAATTATGTATAATATTTTCATGGTTTTGATGTCAACATTTACCATTATCTTCATCTCCCTTTTTTTAAGTGAGGTGTTTTTCCTTTTAAAATAAAATCTATTATCTGCAGCCTTCCTCTAGAATAATGTGCTGTTGCCATCTAACTTTGAAAGTTCTTTTTTTACTGGGTTCATTTTCTCTGGTTATAAAGGTGTTCAAGTCAATTCAAAGAAGAATTACTACTATAGTCCGTTGACCCTAAAACACTCTGGATACCTGACAAACTATTTATTACACAATTCATCCAATGACTTCTAACAGGGCATTTACTTTATGGGGAGCCTGAAGGTGCCGAGTATGGTGAGAGAAGCTCTGTAAAACTGCTGAAATTAATTGGATGTGTCAAACACAGCTTCACACCCTTCCCTATATCCCTGAGTACAGATCTACTCCTGCCAAGATATGACACCTGTTTCAGGTCCTCAGCATAACTAAATGCACAGATTCTGACTCCTCCCACTTAGCCTGCCCTATCAGTGATTTTTCAATAGGCTCCAAAATGCAGAGGCTGCCATTCCAGACTTTCTTTTTCTAGGAGAAGTTCAGTCATCTCTCTCCTGGTTACATGGGCCAGCATTGTGTATGAGTTCTCTGGTGGCTGCTTCCTCTTTATCTCAGGTATCCAGGTGTCCTCACAGCTTTACTCCAGGGATGCAAGATGATTATGGGATTATAGACCAGGGAATGAGCCTACCACTTTGTATGTTCCTGGCAGAATTTAAAAATAAACAAACAAAGCACCGTTTTATCTTTTCAAATAAATCAAGGATTGAAGACAGATAACAACTAAAGTTGCTCTACATCCCATCAGAAATACTTCCTGACTCTATTGGATAAGGACCTACTAAATATCTCTTGGGCTTCTAAATGGGGATGTGGACCTGGACCATTTAAGTAGCCTTTCTAGTCTGCCAATTCAAGAGCCATGCTTGTGTTGAAAGGTAAAAACAAGAATCAAAGGGCCCTCCCTGCATTTCACCAAAACTTCCAGTCAGTCTCCTTTCTTTGTCTTTGCTCATGCAGTGACCCCTTCCATTGAATTCTCTGTGTATAGACTTTAGAAGAGCCTATCAAAACGTGAATCTGTTCCTTCTGAGGGGGAGTATGGTAGTCTGTTATTATCATCAGCGATTAATATTTTATTATTAATTGGGTAGTAAACATCAAGGTCCAGTTGACCAAAGTATACAAGTTGAGCGAGTTTTGATCCAGGAGGAGAAACTTGTGAATGAGAGAAGTACTGTCAGAGTAATAATCATAATAATAACCACAGTATAGCATTTATTGCACTATTTGTGGGTGTTAGGTTTTGGTAAAAGCACATTACATACGTCAATTTATTTAATCACAAAACTCTATGAACCAAGTTTTATTATAACTCACAATGAAGGATGAAGATACGGGGTCTTATAGCAAGTAAGCATTAGGGCTGTAAAAGTGCAGACAGCACGGAGGGCTGAGCATTCAGTCAGGGCATAAGGGAAG
>NW_007732609.1:82580-84225 GCF_000696425.1 Galeopterus variegatus
TAGGGCTGTAAAAGTGCAGACAGCACGGAGGGCTGAGCATTCAGTCAGGGCATAAGGGAAGAACAGTACATCGGGAGTCTGATAAAATGAAAGATAACTCTTCTCGTGGCAAATTTAACTTTTTATCCACCTAACAAACTGCCGTCAAGGCCTGGACTCTCTCAGCTAAAAGAAGCCTTGGCAACTTTTCTTATCCAAAGCCCTCATTTAAACTGAGGTGCAGAAAGGGGGAGAATAATTTGTCACTGACAGCTGGGTCAGTAAAAGAATCAGAACCAGAACCAGAATGCAGTTGTACTGACTCCTCAAGCCGCTTCTAAATTCTTGTATCCACTATCCTAATTTCAATGTACATTTTCTGTCATCTCTCTAAATTTCTTTCAATTAAAATCTATAGTTCCAATAGACAGAGTAGTCTAGTGAAAAGAAATGTGCTGTTTGTAGCTAAGCAGACTCACATTTACATGCCAGCTATGAACCTTGGAGCGGGTACTCGACCTTTCTGAATGTCCTTTTTCCCATCAGGACATAACTAGTTCATAGAATAATCATGAGATTTTATCCAAAGTATGCAAATGATATATGCCTAGTATCTAGTTGATGCCGAACTAATGCTTTATCCCTTCTCCTTTCAAAACTCAAGTTGTTCAATTATATGAAATTCAGCAACATATCCTCCTGATAGTTCCTAAAGACAGAGACCTTTAGCATGCTACTTAGTCTCTCCTGATCCCTGCTTAATATCTTTTGCATATTGGAAGGTGTATGTTCCTGTCATTACCTGTATCTTATTATCCAACATTATTCTTTGAAACATCTTGGTATTTATCTACCAGGAGAATTCCCTAACACATGATACAGTAATTGATGTCAGGCCTGGCATCTTAGTATGGATTTCTAAATTATTTCCCTGTTTTCTTTTTGAAGAGTTCAAGAACAGATACAAAAAGTATTCTTCCTCTATCTGATTTTGTCATAAAACAAAGTTCCATTCAATAACATAATTTGCCTGGGAAAATCATTTGACTTGAGTTAAGGTATCTCACTAGCTTTCTTTCTGCTTAGCCCTTGGGATGTTAAGCAATACCCCCATCCCAACCCTGTGTCAGGCACTCCTGACAGGTACCACATTACAGCCTTACTTCTGAACCACTTGGTCAGTCTTGCACCAATCACTTCATTCTGTTCTTCTCCAAGCTTCCAGTCTGCTTGCTTATCTTACATTCAGCTCTGTTTGCCCAACTGCATGTAGCCTTGCTTTCTTCTTGCCCACAATTCATGTTCTGCATTGGATGACAACATTGACCAACTACTGTAGTGCCCTTGCCTGGGACACTCCGGATTCACAGCAAATAAAAAAATGCTAAATTTATAAAAAGTTCAGGGTAAAAGAACTGAATTACTTAGAGCTTCTTGACCATAACACCTCGTTGCATGCCTCCATTATTTTAATTTATTTTTACTGCTCTCTCTATTTAAATTCCCTCCCTTCCTTCTTCTTTACTTAGCCAAATCTAACCATCATTTATTTATCTGAATTCTCAAGATTTATTAATCATCATTTATCTGAATCATCAAGATTCAGATAAAGTATAACATCTAACAAACCTTCCCAAACTCCCCCTCCCTCTACAGGCTGTGTTAG
>NW_007732609.1:84828-85686 GCF_000696425.1 Galeopterus variegatus
AAAAAACAAAAGAAAAAAATAAACAAATGGGATTATATCAAACTAAAAAGCAAAAGAAACAGTTAATGGGATTAATATTCAGCATGGGATTAATATTCAGAATATACAAGAAATTCAAACAACTTAACAGTAAGAAAAAGAAGTAATCCAATTAAAAAATGGGAAAAGGAGCTGAATGGGCATTTCTCAAAGGAAAATATACAAATGGCCAATAGACACATGAAAAAATACCCAGCATTACTAAGCATCAGGGAAATGCAAATCAAAACTGCTTTGAGATATCATCTCACCCCAGTTAGACTGGTCATTATCCAAAAGACAGAGAATAACAAACGCTGGTGAGGATGCAGAGAAAGTGGAACACTCCTGCACTGCTGATGGGACTGTAAATTAGTGCAGCCATTATGGAAAACAGTATGGAATCTCCTCAAACAACTACAGACAGACCTGCCATACAATTCAACAATCCCACTGCTAGGTGTATACCCAAAGGAATGGACGTTATCATGTCGAAGGGATATCTGTACATCACAGCTCTATTTACAATAGCTAAGAACTGGAACTGACCTAAATGTCCACTGACAGACAACTGGATAAGGAAAATGTGGTGTGTATATATATACACACCACACACACATACACACAATGTAATACTGTGCTATAAAATATTGTGCTATAAAAAGGAATAAAATTCTATCATTCACAGCAACATGGATGAACTTAGAGAAAATCATATTAAGTGAAATAAGCCAGGCATAGAAAGAGGAATACCACATGTCCTCACTCATAAGTAGGAGTGAAAGAAAGAAAGAAAAAGAAAGAAAGAAAGAAAGAAAGAAAGAAAGAAAGAAAGAAAGA
>NW_007732609.1:86548-88018 GCF_000696425.1 Galeopterus variegatus
GAAGGAAGGAAGGAAGGAAGGAAGGAAGGAAGGAAGGAAGGAAGGAAGGAAGGGAAGGAAGTCACAATAATTCATCAAAATTTCAAAGGAAGAGGATGGAACTGAAGCCACCAGAGGTGGGAAAGGGGGAGGAGGATAGGGGGGTAGTGAGAAATAGGTAAAGGGCCACAAATGATTATATTATGTAATGATAAATATAGTAATAAAAATTAATTAATTAATTAGTAATTACAGTGGTTAAAAAAAGATTGAAAAAACATAGTATATAAATAGGGTGTGGTACTAGCCTAGGTTTCCAGCATCTACTGGGGTCTTGGAATGTATTCTCCATGGATAAAAGGGTACTACAGTGCTTATCAAACTTAACTAAACTCTCATTAAACATTCATATAGAGAATTGGAAGAGCAAGAAAGAGAATGTCTACAAACATACCAAATTGAAACAGAGATTTCCAGTTCATGTAAAACAAAACTATAATTTACAGAATTCCTTAATAAGTCTCATTTTCTTCAGCTGTAAAATAAGCATAGTGATAAATATCTTAAACCAATGTAAAGGAGACTAAATGAAATATATGAAAGTATTAGACTTGGCGCATAGAGCTTTGTGGCAGGAAGTTATTTTCATGAGCTGTTGTTCTAGCTGTGGCTAGAATAAGTGAGTAAAAGGGGAATGGTACAAATTGAAATAAGCAAGGTAATGAGATCTAGATTACAAGAGCCTTGTGAACCACAGGAAAGACATCAAGTGAAATAGAAGGTATATGAATATTCTCAGCAAAGAGTGTCCTGATCTGACTTAAACTTTAGAAGAATCACTCTGGTCCAAACTATCTAGAGATGTTTTACTTTATCAAATAACCAACCTAAGAGTTGGCATCTCCACTTGAATATGTAATAGGAATGATACACTTAGCTCTGGATTTCCAATGTTCCAAACTGTTTTCTTCTCCATTATTCCCTTTTATTAAAAAGCATCCATGTATCAACATTCAAATTCAGAAATCATCCATCACCCCCATCTTCTTCGCACCTGTTCCACCCAGTATCAGCAAATTCTGTTACTTAGGGCTCCAAAATAAATCACACATCTGTCCATTTCTACTGTCCATCAGATTAAAAGTCACCATGATTTCTTACCAAACCTATTGCTCTTACTACTACAGTCTCCTCTTACCTCCCTGCTCTCTTGTCCCTTTACAATTCATTCTTCACTCGATAAGAATGATCTTAATAAAAGTTTATATCAGATCATATCATTCCCTTGCTTAAAACTGTCTGGTGAGGTATTTTGTTTGTTTTTTAATTTATTTATTTTTAATTGGCAAATAAAAATGTATATATTTATCATGTATAACATGTTTTAAAATTTGTATACATCGCAGAATGGCTAAATTGAGCTAATTAACATATGCATTACTGCACACACCATTTTTTGTGGTGAGAATACTTAAAATCTACTCCCTTAGG
>NW_007732609.1:88790-98407 GCF_000696425.1 Galeopterus variegatus
ATAGTTCTATTTTTAATTTTTTGAGGAACGTACACACTAGTTTTCATAATGGCTATACTAATTTACTTCCCCTTGATGAGGTTTTTTTATTTTGAACTTAGAATAAAACCTGAATTCTTTTCCTTGGTTAACCAGGTCCTACAACCTAATTTCAAATGACTCTCCACCTCTGCTCCAGCCTCACTGGCTTTTTTTTTCCCCCCATTCCTCAAACATGACAAACTCCTACTTCAGAGCACTGCACTGGCATTCTGTTTGCCAGAATATTCCATCCCCAGCTTTTGGCATGGCTGACTTTCTCATACTACTTATATATTCTCCTCAGAGAAGTTTTCTCTGACCACCTAAGCTAAAGTAAGTGCCTGTCACTACACCAGCTTTTGTCTTCACATAATATATTTATAATAGGCTGAAGAATGATCCCACAAAGATGTCCACATCCTAATCGCCAAAACCTGTGAATATGTCACTTATAGGGCAAAAGAGACTTTAAGATATGATTAAGTTAAGAATCTTGAGATAGGAAGATTATCCTGGATTATCTGGGTGGTCCCAGTATAGTCATATGAGTCCTTATAAGAGAGAGGCAGGAGGGCAAGAGTCAGAGGAAGAGATCAGATGTTATACAGCTACCTTTGAGATGGAAGATGTGGCCATGAGCCAAAGATAGAGGTGGTGTCCAGAAGTTTGACAAGGCAAGGAAAAAAGTTTTCCCCTGGAGCCTCTGGAAAGAATGCAGCCTTGCAGACACTTTGACTTTAGGACTTCTTACTTCAGAACCATAAGATAATAAAGCTGTGTGGTTTTAAGCTACTAGGTTTGTACAACAGCAGCACTAGGAAACTATACAGATTTTTGGTAACTGGAAATAAAGGGTTGTCATAACAAAAACTTAACAATTTGAAAGTGGCTTTGAAATTGAGCAATAGGTAGAGGCTAAAAGAATTTTCAGAAGCATCATAGAATAAGCCTAGATTTTCCTGAACAGACTGTTAGTATAAATATGAGTGTTAAAAACTGTGCAAGTGAGAGCTCAGAGGGAAATGGGGTGGACAGTAGAGAAAACCCACATATCTTAGAGAATAGTTATTAGTAGTAAACAGACTTATGGTAGAAATATGTACATTTAAAGAACTACTAGTGAGGAGGGAGGGCTCAGAAGAAAATGAGAAACATGTTATTGGAAATTGGAAGAATGGGGATCTTCATTATAAAGTGGAAGAAAACTTAGCAGAATTGTCTCCTACCATTATGTGGAAAGTAGAACTTATACACGATAAACTTGGATATTTATCTTAGGAGATTTCCAGGCAAAGTATTGAGGGAATAGGCTGGAGTCGCAGCCTGGTTTCTTCTTGCAGCTTATGGTAAAATGTGACAGAAAAAAGACAAATTGAGGGAAGAAGTGTTGAGCAATAAGTAAACAGTACCTGATGATTTGAGGAATTCTCAGCATGCCCAAATTTCAAAAGATGCTAAAATTAAGAGATACATTGTCAAAGGAACATGATGTGGGAGAAAATCAAGGGTGTGGCTGGGCAACCTACTGCTAGTGCCTTGGAAGGATCAAAGATCAGAGTATTCCACTAGAATACTTCCAGAGAAGTCTCTTTAAAGAGATTGGGCATATAACTCATGAATCCTCTCAGCCATCTAATTATAAGCCAAGAATAGAAAGAGAATTATCCTAAAAAGATCTCTAAAGGAGCTTTTTGCCTAATGGAGTAATTCCCTGAGACATATATGACAAACTTACAAGCTCTTCAGAATGTTACACCTGCAGAAATACTGCCATCTTGGACTGAAAGAGACAGAGAAAGGATAAAATAGATGAAAATTGTTGAACTACCAAAATTCCATGCATGTAAAACATGCTAGTAGAACTACTCAGCTGCAAACAATTGCCATCCTTTGTGAAAAAGAAAGTATTATTCAAAGAGCAGAGCCATGAGCCCCAAGGAAAAATACATCAAGTCCAGAGAGTGGAGCTGTGGGTCCAGAGTTTGTGATACTTTATTACAGCAGCAATAGAAAAGTAATACCATATAAATAACTAAAATTTGTATTCATTTTTTCAATGTCAGATTCCTTCTGCTTGAAAGTAAGCTCCATAAGCGTGGAGTATACATAAAGCAAATGTATTTCACAGGGCCTGGTTTTCCAAAGCCTTGCAGTTTGAAATGTTAACCTTGCAAAAGACAGGAAATTTTCCCCATGTTATAGTCTCTGTTGTAAGATAAAGAACTGTAACACAGCAAGGATGCTGGTTCAAAGCCAGACAAGTTGCTGATTTATATGTAAAAATACTGGGAAATTGCTGTAAGAAGAGAATGTTTGCTAAGATCAAGCTATTGCGGGTGGATCGACTTAACTTCTTGCAAATTGCATTATGGAATGTCACCTTGCTTGTTTCACTGAATGTTACCAGCTTCTACTGTTAAACTTGTTAAACGATATTTACCAAAAAACCCCACCTGTGTTTTCTTCCTGAAACTTCCTGGTCTGGAGAATAAATGTGGGAAGAGAACACCAATTCATGGTTAATTTCCAAAATGGAAGGAATGTCTCGATCTTAAGGAGATTAACCCCTTTTGGGGCTTCTCACTGCTCAGAAGAGATGGGCTTTGAGTAATCTTTTGCAGCTCCCTCACCCAGGAGAAAAGGGGTGACAAATTCGTGGGAGGCAAAGCAAC
Source organism: Galeopterus variegatus (assembly GCF_000696425.1). Lineage (NCBI taxonomy): Eukaryota > Metazoa > Chordata > Mammalia > Dermoptera > Cynocephalidae > Galeopterus > Galeopterus variegatus. The sequence continues at coordinate 91,484 of NW_007732609.1, forward strand.
ACATAAGAATCAAAAACATTTCTTGTCTTGTTCATCAATATATCTACAGCATCAAAAAATGTCCAACTTATTGTAGGTACTCAATAATATCTGTCAGATAAATTAATTAATATATTGAGAATGATATATATTAATAGCACAACTATGGGAATAGGTAATATAGGCTAAGAGGTCTATGCAGTTCTCATATCTAATTCCAAATATTTCTCTTCTTCTCTAAAAATATAGCAAAATGTACCACCATTACAGGAATACATGTAACACTATCCTAAGAAATTTATTTTAAGACAGATAAGTCATATGCAGATGTTAACATTTAACTCTGATAGAGAACAATTGTAGTTGTGATGTACCTCAAAATGACCTTGACACACTAACACATCACAACACTGAATTTTGGTGACTTCACATCTGGTAAGCTGTCAAAAGTCACAGGCTTTCTGGATACCGTTAATCATCATTGGACCACTTTTCCCAATAGAAACAAAGTGATATTTCACAGAGCTGTTTGGATTTGCTCAAAAATCCTGTGGCCATTCATTGTTGAGCTGTTGCCTTCCTTGCAGATTTTATCACAAGAAAGTTTGAAGGCTGATTTGTCCCATTTTTGTAAGGAAACTGGAGATAATGCAGAATTGGATCATTTTGAAACCTTGCATTCTTTCACACAAATATAAACAAAACAGGGTCTCCCAAGCCCAATTTGATTTTTCAAATCCAATAGCTTTATCTTAGGCCATTGCTGAAAGCTGCTGCTGCAGTTCTGTGCATATTAATTACACCAGCTGATTGCCAAAATCAGGGAAAGAATCATGTATACATATTTCTCATAAATTTTGCTCATATAAATGAGCTCAAAGTACACCTGAGACAAGGGTAGAGTCTCAAATGGCATGTTCATCCCTTGAGAAAATCACTTGGTTTTACAAAGTAATCCAGCTGACTGTCCTTCAATTAGCTTATGGCATGAATGGGAGAATGTTCTAAGTATATGGAGAAAAGCTGTATTTTAATAAGGAGCTGATTTTGATTTCTGATTGTATTTTGGATCATCAGATTGCTTTCACAGGAGCAGGAAAAATTAATAGAAAAAAACGTGAGTAGGTATTTAGAAAAGTTGTTTATTGGCCTTCTCAGGTACTTTCTTACTAATTCTGGTTCCTTTCTGTTTCTATTCTTTAAAAAAAATGCTCATTGAGTTCCTATCAAGTCCCCTGGACTTAATACCTGTTAAAATCCCACAAGGCAAGACACTCTTTATTCTTTATCTCTCAATGGCATCTCTATATCCAGAAACAAATCCTCACCAAAAATTCAGTGGAAGGAAAGAGGAATCACTCTCAGACATGTGTCTAATTTAGAGGCAAGACAATGATGGCTCTTGTATTAATTATCCATGACTAAGTGACAAGTTACCCCAAAATTTATCAGTTTAATACAACAAAAATATATTACCTCATTGCTTCTGTAGTTTTGGAATCCAGATGTGGCTTAGATGAGTGCCTCTGCCTCAGGATCTCTCCCAAGGCTGCAATCCTGTTGGGCCGCAGTCATCCCAAGGCCTGCCTGACTAGGAGAGGCCCTGCTCCTAAGCTCACTCACCTGACAGTTGGCAGGCCTCAGGTCCTCAGTGCTGATGGCTGGAGATATCAGTTCCTTTCCGTCTCTCCACTGAGCAGCTCACAGCATGGAAGTTGGCTTCTCTCAGAGCAAATGCACAAGAGAGGAAGAGAGAGCAGCCAAGATGGAAACCACAGTCTTTTTGTAATCTAATGTATGAAGTGGTGTCCCATCACTTTTACAATACAGTCATCGCCCCTAGTATCTGTGGGGAGATTACTCAAGGGCATGAATAACAGGAGGCAAGAATCACTGGAGAACATCTTAGAGGCTGCTTATAATAGCTTCCTACTCAGAGATCTGATTTTCTCATACTGTGATGGTTAATTTTATGTATCAACTGGAGAGGTTATGGTGACCAGTTGTTTGACCAAACATTAGTCTAGATGTTGCTTTAAAGGTACTTTTTCAATGTGATTAATATTTGTAATCAACTGACTTTGAATAAACCTGATTAACCTTCATAATGTGGGTAGGCCTCATCAGCTGAAGGCCTAACAGCAAAGACTAAGTTTTCCCAAGCAAGAAGGAATGCTGATCCCAGACTGCAGCATAGAAATTAGGCACAAGTTTCCAGCTTTCAGACTCAAGACTACAACATCAACTCTTACCTGAATCTTCAGACTGCCAGTTTGCACTACAATTCCAGACTTTCCAGCCCCCACAATCATTGAGCCAATTCCTTAAAATAAATAAAACCTCTCTCTCTCTCTCTCTCTCTCAGATAGATTTAGATATATAGATAAATAGATAGATAGATAGACAGATAGATGCATACATAAACATCCTATTGGTTCTGTTTCTCCAGTTCCTTTCCGTCTCTCCACTGAGCAGCTCACAGCATGGAAGTTGGCTTCTCTCAGAGCAAATGCACAAGAGAGGAAGAGAGAGCAGCCAAGATGGAAACCACAGTCTTTTTGTAATCTAATGTATGAAGTGGTGTCCCATCACTTTTACAATACAGTCATCGCCCCTAGTATCTGTGGGGAGATTACTCAAGGGCATGAATAACAGGAGGCAAGAATCACTGGAGAACATCTTAGAGGCTGCTTATAATAGCTTCCTACTCAGAGATCTGATTTTCTCATACTGTGATGGTTAATTTTATGTATCAACTGGAGAGGTTATGGTGACCAGTTGTTTGACCAAACATTAGTCTAGATGTTGCTTTAAAGGTACTTTTTCAATGTGATTAATATTTGTAATCAACTGACTTTGAATAAACCTGATTAACCTTCATAATGTGGGTAGGCCTCATCAGCTGAAGGCCTAACAGCAAAGACTAAGTTTTCCCAAGCAAGAAGGAATGCTGATCCCAGACTGCAGCATAGAAATTAGGCACAAGTTTCCAGCTTTCAGACTCAAGACTACAACATCAACTCTTACCTGAATCTTCAGACTGCCAGTTTGCACTACAATTCCAGACTTTCCAGCCCCCACAATAATTGAGCCAATTCCTTAAAATAAATAAAACCTCTCTCTCTCTCTCTCTCTCTCTCTCTCTCTCTCTCTCTCTCTCTCTCTCAGATAGATTTAGATAAATAGATAGATAGATAGATAGATAGACAGACAGATGCATACATAAACATCCTATTGGTTCTGTTTCTCTGAAAGACCCCGATTAATAAATACTGATAAATATACATAATATAAAGATAGCACCTAACCCAATTACCACCGAGGATTATTTTAAGGCTAAAATATAGTAGAACATTAAAAAAACAAACATTAATTTTGGAGTCACAGAGACCTGTGTTCAAAACCTAGCTGTATCCCTTATATACTAGTTTTTTGAGCTTTAGCAAACTATTTAACCTTCCTGAATTTATATGATCATCTATAAAAGAAGATAATGTTACTTATACCGCAGGATCAAAATGAAATTATGCCGGAAAAAATGGTTTGAATATGGTAGTCACTTGATCAAAGTTAGTTGTAAATATTTTATGTTACCAAATATATACTACGTAATTACTGGGTTTTTATATATATATAATTATCATTGCTACTACTATTATCAGTTTGTCATCTTCGAAGGGTGAAGACTCCACGTGGATAAAAGAAGTTAACACCAGGTCTCTTTTCACTATTTATAATGTTTTTCCCACCAACTGAAAACACAAATTTAACAGCAAACAGGACATTTAAAGGTGGAAGAAATAAATCACAGTTCAAAGCAACCTAATCAGATCATTTTCCTTGAAATCAATGCATCCTCATATTTGTTAGCATGTTAGTTATTGTAGCAGGGTTTTTCAAAGTTGCTTAGAAGATTTAACCACATTTCAGTCCAGATGTGTGTTAGCATTAATATGTTTTATATGTAAATATTGACAATATTTCTTTGGGGGTGTTTTAGCTATGTTATGTTCCTGTTCAGTTTAACAGAGCATTTTTTCACTTTTTCTCAGGTTGGACAGTGAATGCAAGCATTAGCTTAAATCATGTCATAATGTGATTGAGAACAATAAAATAGGCAGAGAAGAGGGATTATGCAAAGCTCTTTGATTAATCTGTTTAGCAGGGGTGATCCTGCCTTAATGAGCATAGTCTTCAAGCCTTCTGTTGGGTAACTCTGTTGTTCATGAGCATACATGATTTACTAGAGACTATTCTCAGCATTTTTGATACGGTGCACTATGGAAGACCAATATGATATCGTGTGGTGCAAATATCAGTGTAGTGAGGTTCAAACAACTATTCTACTGGCTTCCTGCTTATAGCCATGTCTCTGAGCCTTAGTTTTGTCATCTGTAAAGTGAATCGGTCAATAAAATTCTTGTATAAATCGAAGGAAAATATAAAACTTCAAATTCTGTATTTGGGTGGCGAGGTGTGGGGGGAGGTCATAATATATCCCAAGTCAAATTATATTACCCCTTGCTTAATTTATCTGTGAGTCATTAATGACTCTATGTGGAACAAATAATGGCCACTTATTTGCCAAACTGTCAAGTTAGTCCTCTAGAAAAGTTCCAAGGAAGTGAAAAACTGGATAGTTAAATATAAACCTAAAGAATGAATCAGGAAAAGGCCAAAGCCAAACAAATTGTCTAATAATACAATTTAACAATAAAGTATACAATTTCTCAATAATTGTTTTTTTTTTATTACCAGTAATAATAAATCCATCTCAAAACTAAAGTAATTCCAGTAAGCCATCATCAATTGTCCTTCCACCTTCACTTCTAGTAGGGAGTTTTCAAATCTGAAATGATTAGATAAAAACAAATAAGAGAAGAGACTATTTAGTTCCAAACTCAGTAATTGAAACTAAATTGGAATTTGCTTTGGGATTATCTCTCTTTTCCATCAGCTGTCAGGGAGATGAGTGCACAGCTAGAATGCAACTGTTGCACCAACACTCAAAAATGCAGGATAGTAAGGGACCAAGCAGAAGCATGCAGCCTTGAAATGCAAATCTTACAATGTGAAGCACTGAATAAAAATCAACAAATCTATTAACACAGGGCTATTTTGCAACGATTTCCAAAACATGCTTTGTGACTAATAACTCTAACTTAAAGAATTTTTTTAAAAGGATGAAATTTATTAAAATCTCTCAATCCTATAGAATCTCTCATAACATTTTCTCAGTTTAACAATTGCTCATAATCCACAGCTAAAGACAGAAGACCCTGAACCACTGGGGTGACTTTCACTTTCTTACACACTACTCCAATAATTTGTTCTCCAAAGACATACCATATCTGTCTGTCTTTTCTTGAGAATGAAAGTATCTTCAATGTTATGATGCATAGTAACCTTCATGAAAAAATCAATAAAGTTAATCAAAGGTGTAATGCCTTAATATCCAGGAGTATGTCCAGGGACATTTGTACATCATTGAGTAAAATCTAATCACTTGCTGGGCCACTATAGGGTTACTGTGCATCTTAAAGATTATACCACAAAAATACGAGTTGCACTTTTTGTATTTCTTGCCTCCATGGGGTAAGCACATCTGGGCAATAAGCCTATAGACCCTTGAATATTCTTTCTCTATGCTTTAAGTTTCAGTCTGTGTTACCAGACCAAATTAATTCTGTTCTTGACATCCAACTTCAAAAATCAGAGATAACGAAACAAGAGTAAAAGTCCTCAATTATGACTCTAGCCATATATATGTTCTCCAGTAGAGTTCACCATAGAACCCTAAATTGAGCTTCTGTTTGCCCAGTCATCAATAAAATGAAACTTTGTTCTGTATATTTTTCCTGTTTTCTGGCATATACTCATTTGTCAAGATATCCAAAATGGGAGGAAATAGGAGGCATAGAATTCAGACACCAAATCCTTATCCTGTATCTCTATTGAGATGCCCTTTCTCAAATTTCATATACTCTTATTGGATATTTTTTTAAAATTTTGTATTATAAATGCTTATAAAAGAGACTTGATATATAAACTAAATTTTTTTAAAAAATTGTTTCTTGCAAGTACTAGATGGCAATGAGCACTACATCTAGATTTTAGTAATTAGAAATCAGTTGATTATGATTAAGTACAATTCATTTTTTGGAATGTGCCCAATCCCCTGTGCAATCATTTAAATTATTTGTAGTCAACACTTTCTCTGGGGTAAGTTATCCAACATTGTAGGCAGAATGGATAATGCTTCTAACTCAATCCCTTTGCTTACATTCTTCAAAATAATGAGTAAATTATTTATTTTTTTAAATAAATATAAATATAAAAAATAATAATAGCACCATAAATATGTTCAATGTTTTAGAGCAGTCATTCCCAATCACCAGGCAAAAGACTAATGCATATCTAGAAAATAAAACAAAACAATGAGATTTCCATTTCTGGTTAGGATGTAAAAAATCATGAGTATTTTTCTCACGAGACATTAGTAAGAAAACACTGAATAAGGTAGTGAATTGTATTTGTTTTCAATCTTATCAAAGAGTTGATGATGTTAAAAAAGATAAATGAACTAAATACCCAGAAGATATAATCTCTTTCAAGGAGAATTACGAAGGCTGAGGAGCAAACCCACCACATATATAATACTTTGCTGGTGTATGGAGAAACAAGAAAAAAGAACTGGCAACACATGGGTTAAACGTTGGATATGATCCTGAAGAGTCTCCAACTCAGAAAAAATTCTATACCTGCCTGCCAATTATTTCCCAAGGGGCCCTCACCAGATGCATGGTGACATATGAAAGACTAGAAGTTGGAAGGCAGGAAAAGAAAAAGAATTCTCCCAATGCTTAGAAAGCCATGAACAAAATTAAAGAGCAGAGAGAGCTATTCTATTCACTAGCCTACAGAGCTAGCAGGTTAACAATGGAA
>NW_007732609.1:98577-100942 GCF_000696425.1 Galeopterus variegatus
TGAGGAGCAAACCCACCACATATATAATACTTTGCTGGTGTATGGAGAAACAAGAAAAAAGAACTGGCAACACATGGGTTAAACGTTGGATATGATCCTGAAGAGTCTCCAACTCAGAAAAAATTCTATACCTGCCTGCCAATTATTTCCCAAGGGGCCCTCACCAGATGCATGGTGACATATGAAAGACTAGAAGTTGGAAGGCAGGAAAAGAAAAAGAATTCTCCCAATGCTTAGAAAGCCATGAACAAAATTAAAGAGCAGAGAGAGCTTTTCTATTCACTAGCCTACAGAGCTAGCAGGTTAACAATGGAACAGAGATAACCAAAATCTCGTTGAGGTTTCTATCTCAAGCTCTGCTGAAATGGGAGTCTTGAAGATGCCTTCAAAACATCTAATTTCAAATTCCATTTGTTCATTGCTGGTATACAGAAAAGTGATTGACTCTTGCATATTAACCTTGTATCCTGCAACCTTGCTATAACTGCTTATTAGTTCCAGGAGGTTTTATTTGTCAATTCTATTGGATTTTCGACTAAGACAATCATGTCATCTGCAAACAATGACAGTTTTATTTCTTCCTTCCCAATTTTTCTACCTTTTATATCCTTCTCTTTTCTTATTGCATTAGCTAAGACTTCCAGTATGATGTTAAAAAGTGGTGGTGAGACAGGACATCCTTTCTTTGTTCATGATCTTAGTGGGAAAGTTCCAAGTTTCTCACTGTTAAGTACAATGTTAGCTATAGGTTTTTTGTAGATGCTCATTTTCAAGTTGAGGAAGTTCCCCTCTACTTCTTGTTTGCTGAGAATTTTATCAAATATGGGAGTTGAATTTTGTCAAATGCTTTTTCTCCATCTATTTATATGATAATGTGATTTTCTTTTTTTGCTTTTATCCTGTTGATGTGATGGATTACATTCATTGATTTTCAACTGTTGAACCAGCCTTGCATACCTGAGATAAATCCCTCTTTATCATGGTGTATAATTCTTATTATACATCATTGCATTTGATTTGCTAAGACTTTATTGAGGATTTTTGCAACTATGTTAATGAGAACCATTGATCTGTAGTTTTCTTTTACTATAATGTCTTGGCCTGGTTTTGATATTAGGGTAATGCTGGCCACATAAAATGAGTTAGGAAGTATTCTCTCTGCTTCTAACTTTTGGAAGAGATTGTAAAGAATTGGTATAATTTCATCCTTAAGTGTTTGGTATAATTCACCAGTGAACGCACTTGGGCCTAGTGCTTTCTCTTTTGGAAGGTTAATTATTGATTCAATTTCTTTAATAACTATAAACCTATTCTGATTGTCTTTTTTTTCTTGTGTGAGCTTGGGCAAATTGTGTCTTTCAAGGAATTGGTCCATTTCATGTGGGTTATCAAATTTGTGGGCATAGTTTTTTATAGTATTCCTTTTTTATCTTTTTAATGTCCATAGTATCTGTAGTGATACCCCCTCTTTAATTCATGATCTTAGTAATTATGTCCCCTCTCTTTTTTTCTTAGTCTGGCTAAAAGTTTATCAATTTTATTGATATTTTTGAAGAATCATCTTTTGGTTTTGTTGATTTTCTCTATTTCCTGTTTTAAAATTCACTGATTTTTGTTCTAATATTTCTTTTTTTCTGCTTACTTTGGATCTAATTTGCTCTTCTTTTTCTAGTTCACTAAGGTGGAAACTTAGTTATTGATTTTAGAACTTTCTTTTTTTCTAATATATGAATTTAATGCTACAAATTTTCCTGTCAGTGCTGTTTTTGCTGCATCCCACAAATTTTAATAACTTGTGTTTTCATTTTCATTTAGTTCAATGTGTTCTTTAAGCTCTCTTGAGGTTTTTCTTTTACTCATGTTTTATTTAGAGGATTGTTGTTTAATCTCCATGTGTTTTGGAATTTTTACAGCTACCTTTGTGTTATTCACTACTAGTTTAGTTCCATTATGATCTAACAGCATACACTGTATGATTCGTATTTTTTTTTCATTTGTTAAGATATGTTTTATGGCCCAAAATGTGTCTATCTTGGTGAATGTGAGCTTCATAATAATTTATAGTCTGCAATTGTTGGATAAAGTAGTCTATAGATATCATCATACACAGCTGATGGATGGTGATGTCGACCTCAGCTATGTCCTTACTGATTTCCTGCCTGCTGGATCTGTCCATTTCTGATAGAGAGGGTTAAAGTCTTAAATTATAAAAGCAAATTAACCTATTTCCCTTTGAAATCTATCAGTTTGTGTTGCACATATTTTGATACTGTCTTTAGGCACATACACATTAAGATTTGTTAGGTCTTCCTGGAGTATCAACCCGTTCGTCATTAAGTAATGCCCCATTTTTTTTTTTTTTTTT
>NW_007732609.1:101881-105326 GCF_000696425.1 Galeopterus variegatus
CCTTCCTTCTTTCTTAGCACCCAGTTATGAGTGAGAACATGAGGTATTTCTCTTTTTGTGTCTGACTTATTTCACTTAACATAATTTTCCCCAGGTTCATCCATGTTGATGCAAATGGCAGAATTTCATTCTTTTTTATGGCTGAGTAGTATTCCATTGTGTATATATACTACATTTTCCTTATCCGGTCATTTGTCAATGGACATTTAGGTGGATACCATATCTTGGCTCTTGTAAATAGAGCTGAGATAAACATGAGAGTTCAGATATCCCTTTGACATGATGATTTCCATTCCTTTGGATATATACCCAGTAGTGGGATTGCTGGATCACATGGTAGTTCTGTCTGTAGTTGTTTGAGAAAGCTCCATACTGTTTTCCATAATGGCTGTGCTAATTTGCAGTCCCACCAATAGTGTAGGAGGGTTCCCCTTTTTCCACATCCTCACCAGTATTTGTTATTATCTGTCTTTTTGATAGTATCCAGTCTAACTGGGGTGAGATGATATCTCAATGTGGTTTTGCTTTGCATTTCCCTGATGATTAGTGTTGTTGAGCATTTTTTCATGTACCTGTTAGCCATTTGTATGTCTTCCTTTGAAAAATAACTATTCATCTCCTTTGCCCATTTTTCAATTGGATTATGTGGGGGGGGGCGGTTGTTGTCATTGTTTTTGCTGTGCAGTTATTGAGTTCCCTGTGTATTTTGGATATTAATCCCTTGTCAGATATATAGATAGCAATATTTTCTCCCACTCCATAGGCTGTCCTTCCACTCCGTAGATTGTTTCCTTGGCTGTGCAGGAACTTTTTAGTTTGATATAATCTCATTTGTTTATTCTTTCTTTTGTTGCTTGCGTTTTGGGGCCTTATTCATAAAGTCTTGGTCCAGTCCTTCTTCTTGGAGTGTTTCTTATATGTTTTCTTTTAGTAATTTTATGGTTTCAGGTCCTGTATTTAAGTCTTTAATCCACTTTGAGTTGATTGTGATATCTGGTGAGAGGTACAGGTTCAGTTTTATTCTTCTGCAAATGGCTATACAATTTTCCCAGCACCATTTATTGAAGAGACAGTCATTTTCCGAATGTATGTTCTTGTTGCCATTGTCAAAGATCGGTTTACTGTAGGTGTGTGGATTGATTCCCAGATTTTCTATTCTGTTCCACTGATCCAAGTGTCTGGTTTTATGGCAGTACCATGCTGTTTTGGTTACAATAGCTTTGTAATATAATTTGAAGTCATGTAGTTTTAGGATCAATTGTTCTATTTCTTTGATAAATGCCATTGGTATTTTGAATGGGATTGCATTGAATCTGTAGATCACTTTGGGTAGTATGGACATTTCCACAGTGTTATTTCTTCCCAATCAAAAGCATGGTATCTCTTTTCACCTTTTTGTGTCCTTTTAAATTTCTTTCTGTAGTGTTTTCAAGCTCTCATTATAGAGATATTTCACCTTCTTGGTTAAATTGATTCCTAGGGGGGTTTTTTTGGTTTGTTTGTTTTTTTGTTGTTGTTGTTTTTTTTTTTTTTTGGTTACTATTGTAAATGGGCTTGTTTCTTTTTATTTCTTTTTCTCCTAGTTAATTATCGGAATATAAAAGTTCTACTGATTTTTGTGTGTTGATTTTGTATCCTGCAAAATTACTGAAACTGTTTTCATTTCTAAGAGTCTTTTGGTAGAGTCTCTAGGTTATTCTATATCGTGTTATCTTCAAACAGGGACAGTATGACTTCATCTTTTCCAATTTGGATGTCCTTTCTTTCTTTCCTGATTGCACTGGCTAGCACTAACAATACTATGTTAAACAAGATTGGTGAGAGTGGTCATCCTTGTCTTGTTCCTGTTCTTCAGGGAAAAGCTTTCAGCTTTTCCCCATTCAGGGTAATATTGGTGATTGGTTTGTCATATATGGCTTTTACTGTGTTGAGATAATTTCCTTTGCTGAGAGTCTTTATTATGAGGGGGTGTTGAGTTTTGTTGAATGCTTTTTCTGCATCTGTTGAGATAATATTGTTTTTGTCCTTGATTTGTTGATGTGGTGGATCACATTTATTGAAGCGTGCATGTTGAACTATGCTTGCAGCACTGGAATGAATCCCACTTGATCACGGTGTTTAATTTTTTTTGATGTGTTGCTGTGTTCTGACTGCTAATATTTTGTTTAGGATTTTTGCATCTATGTTCATCAAGGACATTGGCCTGTAATTTTCTATTTTGTTGTATCTTTGTCTTCTTTTGGTATCAGGGTAATGCTGGCCTCATAGAATTAGCTGGGAAGAGTTATTTCTTTCAATCTACTACTCTTAGGATGGGATTGTGGTTGTTTTTCTAGTTCTTTGAGGAGTAGCATTAGGTCATTTATTTGAAGGCTTTCTATTCTTTTGATGTAAGCATTTATTGCAATAAACTTCCCTCTTAGTATTGCCTTTGCTGTATTCCACAGGCTTTGGTATGAAGTGTCTTTATTTTCATTAGCGTCAAGAAATTTTTTTACTTCTTATTTAATTTCTTCTTGGACCCATAGTTCATTCAGGAGGCTGTTGTTTAATTTCCATGCATATAGTTTCCAGTGTTTTCCTTGTTACTAATTTCCAGTTTTAATCCATTGTGGTATGAAAATATACTTGGAATTATTTTGATATTTTTTAATTTGCTGAGACTTGGTTTATGACCTAACATGTGGTCTATCTTGGAGAATGTTCCATGTGTGGTGAGAAAAATGTATATTCTCTAGTTGTTGGATGAATTGTTCTGTAGATACCTCCCAGGTCCTATTGGTCTAAGATGTAGTTTAAGTCCTGTGTTCCTTTGTTGATATGCTGCCTGGAATTTCTGTCCAATGCTGAGAGAGGGATACTCAGGTCACTCACTATTATCATATTAGGGTCTATCTCTTTTTTTTAGTTCTAAGAGTGTTTACTTTACATATTTGGGTGTTCCAGTGTTGGATGAATACAAATTTATGATTATTATGTCTTCTAACTGGATGGATCTTTTTTTTTATCATTACATAATGGCCTTCTTTGTCTCTTTTTACAAATTTTGGTTTAAAGTCTATTTTACCCAATAAAAGAGTAGCTACTCCTCATTTTTGGTTTCCATTTGCATGGTATATCTTTTTCCATCCCTTTACTTTTACTGTGTGTGTCTTTACAGGTGAGGTGAGTCTCTTGAAGACAGCGTATAGTTGGTTCTAGCTTTTTAATCCAATCAATCAGTCTGTGACTTTTGAGTGGGGAGTTTAATCCATTTACATTTAGGATAGTTATTAACAGTTATTGCTTTACTCCTGTCATTTTATTGCTTTTTGTTTAGATGTTTTTAATATCTTTTGTTCATTTCTTCCCCTTTTATTTTTTCATCTTCAATGTTAGTTGGAAATTTGAGGTGGCATGACTTAGCTTCTTTCTCCTTCTCATTTGAATTTTTGTTTTAAAGGTG
>NW_007732609.1:105960-107018 GCF_000696425.1 Galeopterus variegatus
TGTGGGAAATACACTATTTCTCCCTCATTTCTAAAGGAGAGCCTTGCTGTATAGAATTCTTGGCTGGCAACTTTTGCCTTTTAATAATTTGAATACTTCATTCCATTTTTTTCTGACCCATAAGGTTTCATTTGAGAAGTCAGCTGTCAGTCTGCTGAGGGCTCCCTTATAGGTGACCTGATGCTTTTCTCTTGCTGCTTTTAGAATTCTTTCTTTGTCATTGAGCTTTGCCAATTTGACTGTAATATGTCTTACAGAGGATCTTTTGGGATTGAATCTGTTTGGAGATCATTGGGCTTCCTGGATGTGAAGGTCTGCGTCTCTCCCTAAATCTGGGAGGTTTTCTGTTATTTCCTTGACTGGGTTTTCTATGCCTTTTCCTTCCTCCCACCTTTCTGGAATACCCATGATTCAGATGTTTGTTCATTTGAGGTTGTCTGCTAGCTCTCTTAGATTTTCTTCATTTTCTTAAATTTTTTTTTCCTCTTTTCTGTCTGACTGGGTTATTTCAAAAAGACCATCTTTGAGATCTAAAATTCTTTCTTCTGCTTGCTCTAGTCTTCTGCTCAAGCTCTCTTTTCTGTTTTTAATTTCATTGAGTGAATCCTTCAATTCTAGGAGTTCTATTACATTCTTTTTTAAGGTTGTAACCTCTTTGTAAATTTCTTCCTTTGGATCCTGGATATTTTTCTTGTTTCATTGTGTTTTCTAATTGTCTTCTCTAATCTCTTTGAGTTTGCTTAAGATCATTGCTCAGAATTCCTTTTTCAGACATTTCAAGGGTTTTGTACTCTCTGGCATCTGTTACTTGAGAATTACCATATTTCTTCAGTGGTGTCATATCTTCTTGTTTATTTTTAGCTCTAATATTTTTTCATTGATTTTGGTTATCTGGTAGGGCACTTGTCTCTTCTATTACTCTGAAGTGGGCTATGAGGAGAAAGACTTCCTCCTCTATTTGTAGGCTCTTCTGATAACTCTTCTTGTATCAATGCAATTGACTATGCAGTGGGCAACTTGTAGGGTCGTTGTGGCTGCTACAGTGGTGGTGAGCTGTC
>NW_007732609.1:107493-112723 GCF_000696425.1 Galeopterus variegatus
TTTTCAGACATTTCAAGGGTTTTGTACTCTCTGGCATCTGTTACTTGAGAATTACCATATTTCTTCAGTGGTGTCATATCTTCTTGTTTATTTTTAGCTCTAATATTTTTTCATTGATTTTGGTTATCTGGTAGGGCACTTGTCTCTTCTATTACTCTGAAGTGGGCTATGAGGAGAAAGACTTCCTCCTCTATTTGTAGGCTCTTCTGATAACTCTTCTTGTATCAATGCAATTGACTATGCAGTGGGCAACTTGTAGGGTCGTTGTGGCTGCTACAGTGGTGGTGAGCTGTCCTTGTTGTGGCAATATGTATGGTGTTGACTGTAGACCACTTTGGCTCCTACTTGAGCAGTGGGAAGAACTTTCAAGGGCTTAGGTCTGGGCCCTCAGCAGCACTTGGGACAACACTGACCTCTGCTCCTTTTTGGTCCTTGGGCAGGACTCTCCAGGGCTTGAGTTGGGGTCCTGTGTGAGACAGTTCTCACCTGGACTCCTGCTCAGGCGGTTGGTGGGCCTCTCTGGGGATGTTGTCTAGGTCAGGCATGGTGGCACACAGAAGTGCACTCACCTGTACTCCTGCTCTGGCCTCTCTGGGGCTTGGGTATGGGCCTGGCACAGCAGCACACAGGACAGCAATCACCTGGGCTCCTTCCCACTGCCCAAGGCTTGGGTCTCAGCCTGGCACAGCATGCATAGAACAGTACTCACCTGGGCTCCTGCTCAGATGGTGGGTGGGCCTTTCCAAGGCTTGGCTTGGGGCCTGGTGCAGCAGTTTGCAGGACAGCACCCACCTGGTCTCCCAATGGGGCAGTGGGCAGGTCTCTCTGAGGCTTTTGTCTAAGCCCAGTGCAGTGGCACATGGGACAGCACCCACCTTGGCTCCCACATGGGCAGTGGGCAGGCCTCTCTGTGGCTTTTGTATGGGCCCATTGTCGTGGCGCACAGGACAGCAGTCACCTGGGCTCCTGTTCAGGCAGTGGTCAGGCCTCAGATCTCCAGACAAATTTATTTAAAAAAGAAAAAGAAAAGAGGGCTATTGCTGCTCATTATGTGAACAATGAAAGGATTACATAGGAATATGTGGAAAAAATTCTATACCCATTTATTTAATAACTTGGATAAAAATTGACCAATTCCTTGAAAGACACATGCTACTGAAATCACACACAGATACATAAATAATCTGAATAGTTTATTTTAGAGAAATTGAATCAATCATGAATATCCCTCTAAAATAGAAAGCACCAGCCCTAGATGGTTTCACTGGTGAAATCCACCAAATATTTAAGGAAGAAATAATGCAAATTCTCTATGATATCTTCCAAAATATAAAAGCAGAGGGAATACTTTCTAACTCATTTCATAAAGTCAACGTTACTCTAACGTCAAAACTAAAGACATTGAAGAAAGGAAAAGTAGAGCCCAATATGTCTCATAAGCATAGGTGCAAAACCCTCAATGTAGTATTAGAAAATCAATTAAAACAATGTATAAAAGCAATTATACACTATGAAAAAGTGGGATTTATTTCATGTATGTAAGGCTGGCTTAAAATTTAAAACTGATCAACTGTAATGCACATTATCAAAAGTCTAAAGAAGAAAAAACATACTAGGAATAGATGTGAACTTACTCACTCAATAGAAAGCATTTACAAACAAAAAACAAAACCAAAAAAAACACTACAGTTAACATTATGCTTAACGGCGAGAATGTGGACACTTTCCCAGCAAGAACAGGAACAAGATAAAGTTGTATTCTCTCACGACTCTTCCTTACCATTGTATTGGAAGTCCTAACTAATGCAATAAGACAAGAAAAGAAATTAAAAGTATACAAGTTTGAAAAGAAGAAAAGAAACTGTCTTGGTTCACAGATAATATGATTGGCTATGTAAAATATCCCAAGGAAGTGATCTAAAAATTCCTGAAACTAATAAGCAAGTATAGCAAGTTTGTGAGATACAAGGTTAATATTCAAAAGTCAACTGCCTTTCTATATGCCAGAAGTGAACAACTAGAATTTGAAATTTAAAAGCAATACTGTTTATAATATCACAAAATAAGTGAAATACTTAGATAAACATATAATAAAATATGGACAGATCTACATGTGGAAAACTGCAAAACTCTGATGAAACTACCTGGTGATCTTTTATTTACGTATTAAAAATAACATTCATTCATTCATTCAGTAAATGTTTATTGAGCACTTTCTATGTACAGCATTGAGCTTCATGTTTATAGGATAAAAGGATGAATAAGATCTGAGCCCTAGGCTGAAGAAGGATGTTAATCTAGTACTAGGACTAAAATATAGATATCATCTTTATAAAATAATAGCTCCTCTTCATTAATCAGAATATGATAGAAACTAGAGTATATCTTTACCTGCATATCTCATTTAATTCCCTGATAATCTTCCAGGTTAAACAAATACCATTTTATTTTGCAAATGAGGAAACTGAGGCTCAAAAAGATAAAAAGCCTCAAGCGAGTCACAGAATTCACAAGTGTTAGAGCCAGTATCTAAACTCAGGCCTATCTGTCTCCAAAACCTATGTTAATTCTAGTTAATAACGCTGCTAAAATGTTATTAAAAAGTGGGGTTGTTGAACAAATAAAATGCTTAGCACTACTGATGAAAGGATAAATTGGGAACTGTTGGTCAATATCTACTAAAGCTAATCATATACCTGTTTATAACCCAGAAATCCCACTGTATATTTTTTCATGATCAATTTTGTCACAGGTTTGTCTGTTTTTTTAACTTTTTCAAAGAAACAATTTTTGGTTTTACTTATCCTCTTTAGTTATCTTTGGCTTTTTTATTATACTGATTTCTCCTGTTGTTTTTATTGCTTTTTCCCCGTTTGGGTTTAATCTGTTATGCTTTTATCAGTGTCTTAAGTTGAATGTTTCCTAAAAATTCTTAGTTTTTCTTTCCAGCTAATGCAAGTGTTTATGGTTAAAATATTTTCCTTAAAGTAACATTTTGATTACATCCACAAGTTTTGATATGTACTATTTTGATTAGTATTCAGCTCTAAGTATTTTCTAATTTCTTTAGGAAATTTTTCATTGACTTCGGATCAATAAAGAAATGTGGTTTAAACCTATAATTGTTTGGAGATGTATTTTTAGTTAAGTTGTTATTGATATCTAATTAAATGTCATTGTGGTTGAAGAACACAGTCTAAATAGAAAAGTCAGATCCTGAAACAGTACAAAAAATTTTCACTAACCACCTTTGGCTGTTTGGTATCAGGAGAAAGGAATGATCATCTAAAAAAAAAAAAAATCATTAACCTAGGCAGAAACTCCAGAATTTTTTTGCTGGATTAGCCAATTTTGAATTTGAAGTTGGGATGGAGCTTGTCTTAGCTGGAATTCTTTTGAAAAGCAGAGCCTGAGACGTAAGCATACATTCTTACAGTTTTGGGAGGAATTTATATGGTTTGAATATGTTTTTCCCCTCAAAGCTCATGTGGAAATCTGATCCCCAGTGTGGCCATGTTGAGAGGTGTTTATGTCATGGGGATGGGTCCGTCATGAATAGATTGATGCCCTCCCTGGGGCGGGAGGGTCTGTGAGTGAGCTCTGGCAGGAACTGATCTGTTCCCATGAGAGCTGATTGTTAAAGGAGCCTGGCACCCCTCCCTCTCTCTTACTTCTCCTCTCGCCATGTGATCAAGTACCCACAGGCTGCCTGCCACTTTCTGCCAGGAGTAGAAGCAGCCTGAGTCTCATGCCAGATGCAGCTGTCCCAGAATTGTGAGTCAAATAAATCTTTTTTTCTTTATAATTACCCGGTCTCAGGTATTCTGTTATAGCAACACACAAAAAAACAGACTAATACAGGAATATAATACCACAAAGCAAGAATACAGGACAGGTAGAGCAAAAAAAGGAAGGAGGAAAAGGTAATACAAAAATGTGTGGGCCACCCCCAGGTCCCCTGTATGGATCTTCATAAGAATCCTTCCTTGGAAAATTGTTTCAGATTCATCTGTCACAATAGACTAATGGGAAAGCATTTATCTATTGCCTATGTCCACCCTGTTCAAGACTAGTTCCATTGGCATTAACTCACCACACTTCCAGTTTCCATGTGCATGGATGCAGAAGGGATCCTATGGTGTCAGAGAAACCCAAGGCAGGATGTGAAAGATACAAAGTACAGGACTGAGCCAAGGCACTGTTCCACTGCACCTGTAAAGTTCTGGTACAACCTTAAGATACCAATTGCCAAAGCATTGCTAAGGTAAAACGTGTGGCCAAAAGTTTATTGAAGTGTCACAAAAGAGGTGCGAATATTGCTCCTAAAGCTAACTAAATTTCACTTTGCTTTCCTTTGCTTTTTTTTTTTTTTTTTTTTGTGCTGATAATCTGTATGATTCTTCATGAGGAGAAAAGCCAATTAAGACAAAGGACTTAAGTATTCCTAGGCCCTCCGGCCACAGTTACCTTCTAGAAGTTTCAGGTGGAATCTTGTCATCTTCCCCCTCTCGTTTTAAACCATTCATGGATCTCTTGGAATGAAGACCAGGACTCTGATGCCTTTCTACCTCAGCTGAGCCTCACTGGGCACCAGTCTTCTCATCTCTCTGCTCCAGCCACACTGGTCTTTCTCACCCTAAAGAGTGTGCTCCTTTCTCCTCAGAGTCTTTACACATGCTGTTTTGTCTATTCCTGGTTAACTTTACTCATCTTTCAAACCTTATTTCAAAAGTCTAAGAATCATCCTGCAAGAATCCATCTCTGTTTCCACAGACTTCCACAGGTCCTCCTGCTGTTACATGTCCCTGCAATATTTGATGCTCTTTAAAACTATGTATTTATTTGCATGTTTATGTGATCATGGTTGTCTTATCCATTAAACTGTAAACACCATAAGTGAAGGAAGTGAGTTTGTAATTCATCATAATAAACCTAGTGCCTGGAACTTCTACACACATCACAGAAATATTCATAGAATCAAAGGGTTATTAGAAAATCATCAATGTTCTCTTCTCCTCTACTGTATGTTACCTAAAGTTCTGGGCCCGTATCATTCAGTAACCCATTTTTGGAAACTTCATGCTTTCAAACTGCTTTTGTTTTCGATCCCTTGAGCATACTTTGTTAATTAGTTTCTATTTTTAACTTTCTCTCTCACTGTGTTCCCTGAATCATTAAAATGTCTCTCCGTGTTCTACCCATCATAATATTTATATACTTTGAGGTCCAG